>NW_023417592.1:0-12670 GCF_002922805.2 Oryzias melastigma | reverse complement strand
GGAAATGTTTGTATCTTTTAAAAACAGGAATATTTCATCTGCAAACAATCCTTTTATTCTCTGCTGTAAATTTGGATTCTTTTTAGTTCCTCCCACTGATAAATAACCTGAACCAGTGGCTCAATATAAAGAGCAGAAAGAGTCGGACTGATTCCACAACCCTGTCTGGTGCCTCTTTTTAGCTTTAGGAATTTATGTCCTGCTGCTGCTACCCAACCTTTTTTCATCCAGACCTTTGTCTCACCTGGTAGGTGTGGCCAATTGAATTCTATAAAACTTGTCTATTTCCTGTCAGTGGCACCTCTTGTGAAAACAACTACCATAGTTATGATTAAAAACTAATTTATTAAATTTATTTTAGTAATTCTAAAAATTTAGATTCTTACTAATTTAAATTGTTTATGAACTTTCTACCCTTCATAGTATTTTTGTTTGTCTTAGACCCGAGCCTTTTTTTCCGCTTTTTCTTCTAATGTTGCTTTTTGTAAATCAAACATGATTAGTAAAAAAACAATTTAATTTTTTGGGTGTTTACAGGTAGTCATAAGTTAGTCAAGATAGGATGAACAACAAAAATCAAACTATTTTTTAAAGTATTTAATTGTATGCATAGTTTATAGCTATAAACATAAATATATATCCATTATCATGTTAACCCCATTATCAGAATTGCATTCGAATAACACATCTATGGGGTTCTTCTTGGACAGTTTTTATGAACTTATTTCTATTTGTTCGTGTTAAAAACACTAATCAGTAACAGAAAGTCACCTGGATTAGGCTGCAGTAAAACCTCCATTTGGGAGATGATCTGGTCCGTCCAGACTTTGGTTGCGTCCGCTTGACGGCACCCCTTACTTCTGGTGTCCACCACCGGGTTCGAGGGTTGCCACAACGACAGGCACCAGAGACCTTGCGACCGCAGCTCCGGAAAGCAGCANCAGCTTGACGGCATCCCTTACTTGCGGTGTCCACCACCAGGTTCGGGGGTACGACAGGCACCAGAGACCTTGCGGCCGCAGCTCCGTAAAGCAGCAGAGGCAATAGAGGTGGAGAACATAGTCAACTCGGACTCAATGTCACCAACCTTCCTCGGTACCTGTTTGAAGCTTTCCCGGATGTGGGAGTTAAAGACCTCCCTGACGGAGGGCTCAGCCAGATGTTCCCAGCAGACCCTCACAGTACGTTTAGGTCTGCCAAGTCTTTCCGGCCTCCTTCCCCGCCAGCGAATCCAACTCACCACCAGGTAGTGATCAGTGGACAGCTCTGCCTCTCTCTTTACCCGAGTGTCCAAAACACACGGCCGGAGATCGCCTGAAACGACTACATAGTCGATCATCAATCTCCTGCCTAGGGTGTCCTGATGCCAGGTGTATTGATGTACCACCTTTGTGTTCGAACATGGTGTTTTTTATGGACAAACTATGACATGCACAGAAGTCTAACAACAAAACACCGCTCGGGTTCAGGTCAGGGAGGCCATTCCTACCGATCAAGCCCCTCCAGGTGCCACTGTCATTACCCACGTGGGCATTGAAGTCCCCCAGGAGGATGATGGAGTCTCCCGTTGGGGCACTTTCCAGTACCCCTCCAAGAGACACCAAGAAGGCCGGGTACTCCGAACTGCTGTTTGGCCCGTAAGCCGAAACCACAGTCAGAGACCTGTCCCCTACCCAAAGGCGAAGGGACGCGACCCTCTCATCCACCGGTGTGAACTCCAACACTTGGCGGCTGAGGTGGGGGCTCACGAGTAAGCCCACCCCTGCCCGCCGCCTCTCACCATGGGCAACTCCAGAGTGGTAGAGAGTCCAGCCTCTCTCGAGAGACTGAGTTTCAGAGCCCAGGCTGTGTGTAGAGGTGAGCCCAACTATATCTTGCCGGTATCTCTCAACCTCTAACACAAGTTCAGGCTCCTTCCCTCCCAGAGAGGTAACATTCCATGTCCCAAAAGCCAAATTCCATGACCGGGGTTTGGGCCGCCGAGGCACTTGCCTTCGACTGCCACCCAAACCACAATGCACTGGCCCCTTCAGAACTCCCCTGCAGATGGTGGGCCCACTGGGGAGTGATCCCACGTCGCTCCTTCGGGTTGGACCCGACCAGGGCCCATGGGAGAAGCCCCGGCCACCAGGCGAGCTACGAGCTCCAACCCCAGGCTTGGCTCCAGGGTGGGGCCCCGATGACCCCAATCTCTGCTGTTATCACTCATAAAGGGGTTTTACATATCAATATTACAATTTTAAAAAGAAAATATAGAATAAAAATAAGTCAATTGCATTGTAAATTGCCATACTTTTCAGCTCAAAAAACACCAAGACAGGGGGCGCTGGTGAGATGGACAACGAGTAGGATGTGTTTTTGTGAGCTCCTCATGGCACGCCATATATTCACATTATTGACACCCATTCAAACTCCCAAAATCATCGTTAAACTCCTTTTCGCTTAATTTTGTTTATTTCGTCAACTAAGAACCAAAAGCAATATGTCCAAGAACCCACGAAGCGTCAAGGGAACAGCGGGGGCTAGCTGCCCAAAACCTAGCAAGATGGACTCAACTTCGGTCCAGGATGACGATGAGCTTCCGCTCGTTTGGCAGAAGATGTCGGACAAACTTCTTCAATCCATCAACAAACGGTTTGACAAATTTGACCAGAGTTTTGAAAGCCTTGTGAATGCCTTGTGAAAGGTGCTAGCTGAACGGTTGTCCACCGCCGAGAGCCACACTACAGATCACGAGGTCCACATTACTGCCATGGAAAGCTCAGTAGCCGCCCTGCATCTCGAAAACGCGAATCTCCGTGCCAAGGTGTTGGATCTTGAGGGACGATCCAGAAGGAATAATATAAAGATTGTTGGTGTTCCGGGAGGTGAGGAGAAAGGGAGACCTACTGAGTTTGTTACAAACCTCATCCCTAAGTTGCTGGGGACTGATAACTTTGAGAAGCTGGTCATTATCGACAGAGCGCACCGCACCCAGCAGCCCAGACCCGCTGACGGCGCCAGACCCAGAGTGGCCCGAGTGCATTTCCCTCAAGACAAAGAAAAGATTCTGCAACTGGGGAGACAGACCAAGATGGATCTCGAAGGCAATCGGATCTTAATTTTCCCCGACTACACCGCAGAGGTGATGGAGCAGCGGCGCGCCTTCCGTGAGGTGCTGCAGCTGCTGCAGCTGCTGAGGGAAAAAAAATGTGAGACTCCAGGTTCATCACCAAGGGCAAGTCAAATCATTTGCCCCTCCAGCAGAGGCGAAATCGCACTACTCCCCAATGTTTGGAGGTGTTTTCAGTTTAAATGTTATTTACTTGTGCTTTCAAGGAGCTGTTAGTTTGCTGAGGATGTCTGCACACTTCACACAGCGGCTCCAAATGCAGATGAGGGTAACCTGGCTTCATTTGGGGAAGCAGTGGGTGGGGCGTGTTCAGGGAAGTGTTCTCTAAGTGTGTTTCTGCATGTTTCTGTTTTTTTTTTTTCTCAGCTACCAGATATTCTGTGCTTGTGTTGCTGCAATTTAGAAGATGCCTCATATAAATAGTACCTTAGAATCCCTGTCCTTAGTTTCTTGGAATGTTCGAGGCCTAGGACACCCAATTAAGCGTGGAAAAGTATTTTCTTACTTGAAATCACAAAAAAGCCTGACATTATATTTTTGCAAGAAAGCCATGTCTCAGCCACCCGACAAAGAACTCTCAGGACTAACTGGATTTCACAAGTCTGTCAGTCACCCTTTACATCAAAAGCCAGAGGGGTAGCTATTCTCTTTCGTAAATCTGTGCCTTTTATTTTTCAATCCCACACAATTGACCCAAATGGAATATTAATACTCTTATCTGGACATATAAATTAATTTCCAATTACATTGGTTAATATCTATGGTCCAAACATTGACGATCCTTGTTTTCAAGCTCTGCCCCAACATCTAAAATACATCAACATAACTTCATCCTAAAGAATTCCCTTCACATCCTCCACCAGATAACAACAGCATGCCATGTTACTAGTGTCTCAATGCAAGCACCTATTTGCCAAAACCATGTATTTACTCCTGGCCAACAAGATGCAGCATTTACTGTTTGGAAAGAGAAGGGCATTAGATCGTTTTCAGATGTTTTCATTGATGGCCATTTTGCTTCATTTACATTGCTTAGCTCTAGATACAAAATACCCAATTCCCATTTCTTTCGTTACCTTCAAGTTAGACACTTTATCAAGGAATGCTGTCAAAGTCTTGTGCTTCCTGCTGCACACCCTCTTTTTGAACATCTTTTGCTACCCTCTGATTCTAAGCATATCACATCTAAATTGGTTTCTTGTTTCACAACCGTGACCCCCTCTGACTCAATTAGTGAAGCTTGGGCTAGAGACTTGAATTGTGAGGTGCCTGTGGGCCTTTGGAAAGAGGCGCTGTCTAAAATTCACCGCTACTCCATCGGCTCCGGAGTCACGTTGATTCAGTTTAAAGTTCTACACAGACTTCATTATTCTAAAACAAAGCTGAACAAAATCTTCCCGACTGTCTCGATTAATTGTGATAGGTGTAATACATCAGAAGATACTCTGGGTCACTTATTCTGGTTCTGTCCATCTCTACATAGTTTCTGGTGTAGGATCTTTAAAAGTTTCTCAGACTCATATGGTAAAGATATTCAACCCAGTAGCCACCTGGTCATCTTTGGATGTTCTATACAAAGTTCTCAACTGCCACAGCATATACAGAAAGCATTGCAATTGGGAATGGTGGTGGCCAAAAAGCTTATTCTTTTAAACTGGAAATCAACAACTCCTCCCTTCTTTGATAATTGGCTGGCAGAGGTTGTATATGCTATCCAGCTGGACAGGCTGCGGTTTTAAGTGGAGAGGTACTGAATCTGAGACACTCACAAATGTAATTTCACATTTCTTTCCCTGTATAAATTGTGTCAGATTGCAACATACATTTATGTATTCATTTTTATATCATCACTGTAATCTGGTAAGCTCATTTTAGTTTTTGTTTTTTTTGTAATTTTTAGTCTTTTTTTTTATTTTTCTTCTTATTTCTGTCTTTATATTTTATATCACCTATTTACTTAAACATGAAAATAAATATATTTTTTTAATTAAAAAAAAAAACACCAAGGCAGATGCACTTTCCAGACGGGATGACAACCCTTTCACTACAGCTTCTCCTGAGTATGTCTTGCCACACACGGCTGTTCTGAACACTGACATTGAGAGAGATGTGATATCAGCCAACCATGGTTCTCAGTGTCCCTCGGCCTGCCCCACTGAGTGCCTTTATGTTCCTGAGTACCTCAGAGCAAAGGTCATGCAATGATTCTACGCATCATGCATTTTCTGCCACCCAGGCCAGAGAATAACATTCATAGTCATCAAAGAATGGTTTTGGTGGCCTACTCTGAGAAAAGATGTCTATGAATATGTTTTAAACCTCGACCCCCTCCGGGTCAGCTGCAGCCTCTCCCTGTACCAAGACGGACGTGGTCTCACATCTCTTTGGACTTTTTGACAGGACTTCCACCTTCTGAAGGCAAGACGATAATTCTAACTGCTGTGGATCGCTTTTCAAAGATGGTGCATTTTGTTGCCCTGCCAAAACGTCCTACAGCCAAAGAGACCGCCGAGACCCTTCTTGACCACGTGATTCGGATCCACAGCCTAACCAGGGACATCGTTTCTGATCGAGGTCCGCACTTCTGGGCAGAGTTCTGTCATTTGTTGGGGGTCTCTGTTAGTTTGTCATTTAGGTTTGCACCCCAATCGAATGGACAATCGGAACAGCTGAATCAGCAATTGGAGACCAGCCTTTGTCTTCTCTGCTCTCGAGAATCTACCTGTTGGCCCCGTAATCTTGTTTGGGCAGAGTACGTTCATAACTTCCTTCCCTCGTCTGCCACAGGATTGTCTCCCTTCCAAGTGGTGTTTGGCTATCAACCTTCTGTGTTTTCATCCCAAGAGAGAGAAGTCTCTGTACCTTCAGCCCATGCTTCTGTTCGGAGGTGTCAGCGAGCCTGGCGCAAGGCTTGCCACGTCCTCCTAAGGAACTGTGGACGTTTATCGCACCATGGCCAACAGACATAGGGTTCCTGCTCCATCCTTCCAGGTAGGGCAAAAGGTCTGGCTCTCAGCAGCCGACTTGCTTCTCCGTGCAGAGACCCGGAAACTGGCACCTCTGTTTGTGGGCCCTTTTCCCATTACCAAGGTAGTCAACCCTGTTGCTGTATGCCTCAGTCTGCCCAGACCTCTTTGCATCCATCCTACATTCCACATCTCCAAGGTCAAGCCTGTGTGGACGTCTCGCTTTGTGCCTCTTGCTGCGCCTCCGCCCCCTGTTCGGTATATCGCTGGGGGCCCAGCTTATACGGTGGTTCGTCTGCCAAGGTCCCACCGCCGTGGACAGGGTCTCCAGTACTTGGTGGACTGGGAGGGTTACGGACAGGAGGAACGGTCTTGGGTCCATGCTCAATTTGTTCTTGATCCTGATCTCATTGCCCACTTCCAACCGGACAATCCTGGCCAGCCTGCTTGACCGTCTTGTGCTGGTCCTTAGTGGGGGTGTATTGTTGTAGCAGCAGCTGCCCTGCTGCTGCTGATCATGTGATTCCCTCCACCTGTGCCTGCTCCTATAAAGCTCTGCCTCTGCCTTTCACTCTTGCCTGAAAGCATTTAGAATACTCACCTGCTCTGTTTGTTGCCAGCTAAATCTTCCTGCTCTGCCCATTCAGCCCAACTTCAAGCCAGCTAGCTCAGCCTGTGTTCCTGCCTCTGCTCAATCTTCATGGTACCAGATCCTGCCTTTGCCTACTCCTGTCTCTCTGCTGCATTGTTTTACCCCAAGCCCCCTAAGTCCCCACATCTTTGGTTGTTTTTTGGAACTTTTTCCAGAGACCTCTGGTGATTATTATTTAGATTATGGAAACAAGAGTTTGTCACTAAGCCTCACGTTCCTATGTTTATTGATCCCTCCCGGCCTCTGTGTTTGATACTCATTTGCTGCGAATCATTTCCCATCATCTAACCCTCTCCTGTCTCTGTAGAATCTGTGCATTGGCTGCATTTGTCCAGCGCCTGGGGGTCTTCCAAGTTAAATAATTAATAAATCTGGTTTCTTGAATTTCTGAGTTTGTCATATTTTGGGTCCCTAAAGCTAATCCTGACATAGGGAGTACTGAGGGAATTCAAATACAGCCTTTATTTCTAAATTCACTATGATCATTTGCAGGAAGGATCTCTAATCCGGTTTAGGGACATTTAGTTCAGTTTTTAAAAAGGTTTAAGGCTTAAATAAACTATTAACATACATTTTAGCCTTGATATAATTTACATGTATTCTTTGATTTGATCTGGAATGTTTTACAGCATGATGGAGAAGATCTAAATATTTCATTATAATGAGGATAAAATCCTTGTTTGGTGTGAATGACAAAATACTTGAAAGACCACACAAACTTCTGAACTTTTTACTGTAATCAAATGCCAAAGTGAAAGACAACAACGGTCAGGACTTAAACAAGTCAGACTTGAAAATAGATTAACAGGATCAGGTTAAATATCTTGAATGAAATATTTCAGAAACAAACAATTTGACAAAGATTAAATGAATATTGGTTGAACTTAACGGGCATCTTCCAGCTGTGGCTGATGAATACCTCAACCAGAGCGAGCTAATGAAATGAATAGCAGTGAGAGAATCAGAGGATTTACTTACTCTCTACTGCTATTGGCAAGGCGTTACTATCAGTCTCACCATGTTTTCTGTTTCATTAGATCAGTTGCAGACAATATTATCCTTAAAAAGAATTTAAAAAAATCAGAGTTTCATATTTATTTTAGCTGAAATTTTGAGGAGTCTTTGACATTGTGGGCGGCCGTGGTACAACGGTGGGGCAGTTGACTCCTTCTCGGAAGATTGTGGGTTCGATTCCCACCATGCCCGCCTACTACTGTTTCTGGTGGAAGGTTGGCGCTAATAATTGACAGCGGAGGCACCACCATACAATGTATATGTGAATGGGTCTGTGCGTATGAAGCGCTTTGGGCCTTGAAGGGAAGGTAGAAAGTGCTATACATGTATAACACCATTTACCATTTCAGAGAGAAGTAACTAATAAGAAATGACTGGGGAGTTTATGAGGTCACTTCTGTAGACATGTAGTCAATTTTTACTACAAATTCCTATCTAATTGGTTAAATTTATTTAAAAAAAAGCATAATTTCACATCAAGGATTGTCTCAGATCACTACACAACAAGCAAAAAATTTAGAGAAAGTTGTATTAATTGTGATTGTTTGGTCCACCTCATTCCTACAAAGAGGTTGTTTTAATAGTTAACAATCAACCCAACAGACGAACACATGACATGGAAAGGGTTTTCAGTGTAATCCGTAAACTGAGCACACAGTGAAGAGAAAACCTCTCTCTAAATAGAAGATCATGGAGAAAAATGTGGAAAATCTTTGCTCTTGAGTGTAAAATGGGCCTCCTGGTCACTGATAGACTCCTTATAGAATTCTGCCTTCACACCAGCTGCTGGTTCTTCTACATGAGAATACGAAGAGTACAGAGGATCTGTTGTAATCATCCCTCTAGTGCAGCATTAGCTTAAAAGTACATATTATCTCATGGTTGGAAGTTTGTCTAATGTCTTTACCTAAAACTGGCATCAAAGTGTCAAAACATTCATATCTTCAAAACACTTTACAAAAAAATGGTTTGGTCACAGTATAATGGGTATGGAATTTAAGGATAATGTATGTAATCTTTGAAAGTGTGAAGCAATGCTAAGAATGGTGGTGATAGTGAAAATGTTGATTTATTTATCATTATTATTTTCTTTGATGACATGCTGACAAAAATGTGTTGTTAAACTAACAGGAAAAATAAAAGGGGTAGGCTTTAATGATCTCGGCTTCTGCCCGCTCCTTTACCAACATGCCCAAATTTTGTTTGAAATGTTCTCATGCTTTTGTTATGTTATGTTTTCAAGATGTTTTTCTTTTCTTTTAATATTTTAAATTTTTTTATGCTAGAGTGGACTCCTTCATCAATAAACACAATATTTTGCATGACCATCAATACGGCTTTTGGAAAAAACGAACATCTTCACTTGCCCTTATACATTTTGTGGAAAATATATCATCTGCAATTGAAAAAAACAATACTTACTACTACTTACTAACTTACTAATAAACAAACTGGACATATATGGAGTGAGAGGACTGGCCCTAACTTGACTTTGCAGTTACTTACACAACAGAGAGCAGTATGTCGAAATAAGCCAGGTAAAATCAAACACATCGTCAATAAGGATAGGTGTTCCTCAAGATTCAGTTTTGGGGCCACTATTATTTACTCTTTACATCAATGAAATTTGTGAAATCTCAACCCTGTTAAAAACCATCTTATTTGCAGATGATACTAACTTGTTCTGCTGTGGAGACAACCTAGAAGAATTACTGGACACTGTAGAAAGAGAACTCTATAAATTCAAGAGTTGGTTTGAGAGCCATAAGTTAACACTAAATCTAACTAAGACCAAGTTTATAATATTCGGTAACAAAAAAGCCAATACTAATAGGAAACTGATGATTAATAAGGTTGAAATTGAAAGGGTGTCCGAAATAAAATTTCTGGGGGTAATTATTGATGAAAAACTAAGCTGGAAGAAACACATAAACTACATCAATAACAAAATATCTAAATCCATAGCTATACTGTGTAAAGTTAAACATTTCTTAAACCAGTCGTCATTAAAAACCTTGTACTGCTCATTCATTCTTCCCTACATGACTTATTGTGTGGGGAAGCACCTACAAAACTTCATTAAATTCAGTCTCTCTTCTTCTTCTTCAAAAAAGCCATACGAATAATAACGAAGTCACCCTATGCAGAACCAACAAATCCACTTTTTATTAAACTAAACCTAATGAAATTTTCTGACATGGTTGATTTCCAAATAATTCAGTTCATGTTCAAAGTTGCCCTGCGACGGACTGGCGACCTGTCCAGGGTGTACCCCGCCTTCGCCCTTCAGTAGCCGGGATAGGCTCCGGCACCCCCGCGACCCCGAAAGGGACACAGCGGTCAAGAAAATGGATGGATGGATGGATGTTCAAAGTTAAAAATAATCAATTACCAGTAAGTATCCAAAGATTCTTTCAGTTGAGAGAAAATAAATATACTTTGAGAGGCACATACATTTACGTCAAACCACCTGTGAGAACTAACGTTAAACTCCACTGCATCTCCACAAGGGAGTGCAGTTATGGAATAATTGTAGGGACGACATCAAAAATTGTCAAACCATATATAAATTAAAAGCATTAATTAAGGGAGATACAATTAATAATTATGGAGTAACAAATAATATATTTTGATGGTTATATGTATATATGTGTATNCGGAGAGCCACAGTGGAAAAATAGTAAAATAGCTGCATGTGGCTCTGGAACAGCAGGTTGCAGACTGGTTTAGGCACTTTGGGGCTCTTTTTCAATATTTTTAACATTTTTTTAATAGATTTCCTACTTTAGACTAGTATTTGTGTGTGATTTATATATATATATATATATATCCATCCATCCATCCATCTTCCTCCGCTTCATCCGGGACCGGGTCGCGGGGGTAGCAGTCTAAGCAAAGATGCCCAGACTTCCCTCTCCCCGGCCACTTCCTCCAGCTCTTCTGGGGGGACCCCGAGGCGTTCCCAGGCAAGCCTAGAAACATAGTCTCTCCAGCGTGTCCTGGGTCTTCCCATATATATATATATAATATATTTGTCGTAAAGGCTTAAGGTTTAGTATAAAAATTGACAACACCTTGCTTAGTTTTTGTTTGTTTGTTGTTTGTTTATATTAGCAAGACCATGTATTGTTTCAGATGAGGGTTTGTTTAATATTTGAGATTTACACTTCTTAACATTTCACTGACTTATGCAAATTATACTTAACACAATTGTAATTACAATTTTTTGCTCTTTTATAAAGAAATGTTAAATTGATCGATGCATTTTTGTATTGTTTACATTTACTGAAAATTAGTGCAAATGCTTTCTTTAACCAAAATGACTCTCTTTAAAATGTTTGCCCCTCATCTCAGCACAAATATTTTTAAACATAAAGTGTGTTTTATTTTGTGCTAACATTTTGGCTTAACATTGCTTTACTTTTAAAAATACAAACAAGTAAATTCTGTCAATCCTTACAACTAATGTAAAAGTATTGATAGCTCCTATTTTAATAATAATAATAATAATTATTATTATTATTGTTATTATTATTATTATTTATTATTATTATTATTATTATTATTATTATTATTATTATTATTATTAGATGTACAGTTAACAGACGTACCATCTTTTCCATATTTTGAACTACATCTCCCATAGGGCTGTGCGAACAGGAAGTGTGACATTTTACATCTAGGCTGCAACCGGAGTTTTTGAGGAACGTAACACCTCCTCTGAAACGCCAGCCCGGCTCATTCCCAAACATGCTGCGCTTCTTAATTCGTTTTAAATAGTGGCGCTTTATTTGGACTCCAGGACACCATGGGGACCGTGTTCGCCATTATCCTGGTTTTTGTCGGGTGTTGTAGTAACGTGGTGACTCTGGAGCTGCTTGTACGGTCAGTGACAAACTTAGACGGTGGACTTTGCTGCTTGGAGCTTCTGATAAAACCAATGAAATTGCTCCGATACAACTTGCGTGTAATGCATTTGAACTAAAGAGGACGACAGTGTTGATTTATGTCAAATAGCGCTTGTTTACTTTTGTTTACAGTCAGAAGTTTCAATTGGGAAGCTCAATTTTCTTTGTACATTGTGTTCATCTGAAATGCTGATNTCAGTGACAAACTTAGACGGTGGACTTTGCTGCTTGGAGCTTCTGATAAAACCAATGAAATTGCTCCGATACAACTTGCGTGTAATGCATTTGAACTAAAGAGGACGACAGTGTTGATTTATGTCAAATAGCGCTTGTTTACTTTTGTTTACAGTCAGAAGTTTCAATTGGGAAGCTCAATTTTCTTTGTACATTGTGTTCATCTGAAATGCTGATGTATAAGATCGTATTTCATTCATGACATAGACTTGCAAAGAAAAGGTGTGCTTGCAGTCTTCTATTTCACCTACACAAACAGAAACCAATTTAATTTAATAGTTTTTTTAAAAAACGCTTTATTTATAAAGCTCAAAATGACAACAAAAACTCATCTCATGCATCTTTAAATGAAAAACAGTTACCTTATTTTAATGAATTGACTTTAATAATATTTAAGAAGAGCAGGCAGAAGAGGAAGATCAAATCTAGCTACTATGTAATCAGATTTTTTTGTGTGTATGGGAAACTGAGGTTAATATTCAGTTTTCTGTCACGTACTGTTTAAATTTAATATAGATGGCTACATTGTATTAATTCTTAAACAACGTAACTGTGTGATAAAAGTACTTTTTCCTTGATACATGTAAATTCAGGATTGCTTAAAAGTAGTGGTCCTCAAACCCTATATTTTCCACAGCTATGAACAAATAAAACCCTCATCTGTTTATTAAGACATGAATGTACGTGTAAAAAAAACGATCTAGGTTTTATACTGGTAACTTACAATTTTAATATCTAACAAATGTCTTTCTAACTTTTAAGTTATATATATATATATATATAT
>NW_023417591.1:4179-12330 GCF_002922805.2 Oryzias melastigma | reverse complement strand
TTTGCAAAAGTTTTGTTGTGTAATATTGAATAAAGGTGTGACTGTGGGGCAGGGGGAGTTACGTCATGACAGATCACCTTTATGTGTTTAAACTGCTGCAAGGGGGGGCGGCAAAACTGGACAAGGAGGTTGTCAAAAATGTTGGAGATTTTAATCAGAGATCTTTTAGTGATTGCAGCTGACCTCTAAACCCACATTTTATTATAAAATATGCTCAAATCTAAAGGAATAGTTTTTTTTTTCAACACATACATATATTACTGTTCTTTGTCATGCAGTTTGTACCAGCCAAGCCAGTCTTTTTACTCTTTTTAAGCTCATTCGTGTCACTAAATTGATTTCCATCACCAGCACCAGCTTGTATTTTCACTTTTGTGGTTTTTTCCCACATTCTGTGCCAATTTGTTGACACCTGGCTTCAAAGTAATGCGTTTCATTGCAATTTTCACTTTGTTTGATCCAAGCTTGCCATGAGTATTTTTGGGAGTTTGGATTGTGAAATTTAGATTTTGTATATTTTGGCTCTGGATGTTGGTTGTGCTATTGGGCTCTAACATCTGTCAAGTAGAAGTGAGATAAAAAGAGAGAATTTCTTTATCCTTTGCACTATTTTCAAGCGCCAACTTGTTGCATCATCGTTGTTTTTTTCTATTAACAAGCATCCTCTTCTACCTTTCAATATTATATAACTAGTAGTTTTGAGCACTTCATTTGAGTATCTGTTGATCCTTGATTAATTCCTCCTGCAGGGGCGTCATACGCTTTCTGCTCTTTAAATCTTTCTGGAGACATGTTTGCGATGCAGCAGGTGTCATCCCACTGCTGATGGAGGCCACAGATATTATAGATGGGTGTGCAAACAAAAGATATGCCCTTCTTTTCTGGAAGCAAGATGGTGTCAGAAGATTTGGCCGTGTCACACCCTATCTCAACTCATTTTGGACGTGAATGGTGTGAAACAGTTGTGTCATATGCTTCTTCAGCCACTTGGGGGAACCTTTTGGGGTTCCTTGTCCTAATTCTGGGTAAATTCTGAAAGGAAAAACAAATATGGTGGTAGTGTACAGACCAGACACTAAACATAAAGTGAAAGAAAACACAATTTTGGCATAGAAATAAATGCTCATGCAAGTTTTTTTTTGGGTTTATCCAAACTACTTCAACATTCGTGTTAAAAAATATTGTTATTCTCTTTTTTCTACTCATGCAAGATACACAACTCTTTTCCAGTCTGCCAGAAACTTAGACTACATTCCAAGAATGATTCCCTTCATATTAGTTTTGACTCCCACCTCTATCATCTCAAAGTCCATCCAATCCTCCTTTCTCTGAAAACTTCTCAGGAGAAAACTCTGAATTAGTGTTTAATGATACTAACTAGAAAGAAAAAAGGAGCACATACTTGTCGTGGTGCCGCTACTCACTCTGACCTCTGGGAAAGACTAATAAAGCATTGCAACATAAAAGCTGACTGCCACAAAATCAAAATTTCAGAGCTAAAATGAATCCTTCAGGATCTAAAAACATCCATTTCAAAACTGAACAACTAACCCTAAAACAAAGACTGAGCTTTTTTTTCTTGCACGGACACAGACGCCACTCTGCACTCAAACTAGTCTGTTGAGTGGAGTTTAACTGTTTTCTATGTTATCTGATGAAAACTTCCTGAAGCACCTTCATGAGAACAAGCTCTTCAACAACCTGCTGCATTCTTCTGCCAAGAAATCCTTTCACTCCTTATCTGTCACGTCTGCCACACCCAGCATTTGAAGGTCCTCTGCCAGAGAATGATCGAGCACAGTTCACGTGTCAAAAGGGATCTTGCATTGGGTATTCAACTGCTTTAAATGAGCTTAGTTCCCAGTGAACACTTCTGCTTTGGGCTGTTGGTATCTACATAAGATTGGCTTTAAGGACATCTCGCAACACCTTCCAAGAAAAACCTTTTTTAAAATTTTTTTTAAGTAAATGCAGAATATCTAAAATTAATTTCCATGAACCTTTTTCTTAGTTATGATTTTTTAAATTTTTTTTGTAACATATCTTTCAAAGAATTGAAATTGGTTGATACCAAATTAGAAATAAATATTTACCCAGCAGTTGCTTTTAAATAAATAATGCTTGCATTCACTTTAAGTCAGACTGGATGTGTTTGACAATATATTAATGTAAAAGTTTTAAATTCTTTTTTACACTCATTTTTGACCCAACCAGTTTAGTTTGTGGCCATTCTGCAGCTCTGTGCGACGGTTATGACGCCTATTGCCTGTAACAACAGGTCTGAAATGGAACTTTAGGGATAGGAGGGTCTGAGAGCCAGGGGCCACAAGAGAAAGCTGCAATTTTCAGTGAAAAATGAATCGGTGTTTGCACTAAAGCAGGAACATGTTACATAATCGTGGTGTGATGAATATGAAAGTTCAATTGTAGAGCATGCAGCACCATGAAAAGTTGACTTATTTGCTGACAAAAAGCTTTTAACATCTTTTTCCCCAAATAAAATGAGTGTTTCCATGTATGCTGAAAAAAAAAGAATATTTTTTCAACATTTACTCATGCCTTCTCTAGCAACAGCAAATCAGCTTGTTGTATTTCTTTAGCATCACCCTAGCTTGAAGCATTTTGGTGTTACATAAGCAGATAAGAATCATTTTACCATGCAGGAAGGCTTCAAAGGAAAGACAAATCTTCTCAACTACTGAAGTTTTATTGAAGCAGCTTTGGCGCAGAGACCACAGGTCATGATTTTCGCCCAATCGTGTCGATCGTGTGGACAAGACCTAAAGTCCCAAGTCTCACCATTTGTCATGCACCTAGGTGCGTGAAATTTGTTCTCCGCATTTGACCCATCCCCTGGGGGAGCGGTGAGCTGCAGACACAGCCGCGCTCGGGAACCATTTGGTGGTTTAACCCCCCAGTCCAGCTCCTTAGTGCTAAGTGCCAAGCAGGGAGGCACTGGGTCCCATTTTTAGAGTCTTTGGTATGACTCGGCCGGGATTTGAACCCACGACCTTCCAATCTCAGGGCGGACACTCTACCTATCGCTCCTGATGGTTATAGGTTGACACCAGCGGTCAGCAGAGAAGCAGCCATCAGTGTGTGAATGTGTGTGTGCATGAGTGATATACTATAAAGCACTTTGGGCCTTAAAGGACAGTAGTAAAGCTCTATTCAAGTCTATTCTACTTTTATAACAGTAATCAAAGACACACTGGTGCTGTAAAAGAGGAGTAGAGAAAAATGAGATGGATTGGACAAATCCTTACTTGTTATGCAACTGTGTGGCTGCATTCCTTAAAACGCTGTTGAAGTAATACAGAAAGGGAAAGAAAAATAAGATTAAAGAAACAAGGTAATCTCTAGTTCTTAGTTTTTTGGTGTGAAAATCATTTTGGCTTCACTTAGTAATAGAAAAAACAATGAAATAAAAGTGTAACTAAGACTAAAGATCATTATGTCTTTATTTAGTACTGAGAAATGTAGTTTTTGTGGTTTTATAACAGCTTTTCTAGTAGTTTTTTAATCGATCATGGCTGATGGTTACTCTATTCTTTCAATCAAAGAGAGTTTTTGTTTCTACTACTGAATATTTGGAGGATTTTCTCAATAACTGAGTTGGAATCCATCTTTCTTTTAACTATAGGGCTTCTTAATTCTAGACTTTTTCTTTGGTTCAGTGCGTTTTACCCAGTGTGTTCTTTGAAGGAAACCAAAGACTGGGAAAAAACACAAAAAACTTTGGAAAAAAACCAGCAGTTCCTACAACTGCTGGCTCTCTTGTAGGAAATTAAATCAGGAAATGAAAAGAAGAAGCCTGGAGAAGTTACACTGGATGTCTTACCCACCAGACTTTCTCCAGATTTCATGTGATTCAGCATCATTCGGATTCAGAAGCATAACATATATGTCATTTAATCCCAAGGTTTACTTTCACTTTTTGGTGCTCGTATAATGAATTGTCTTTAAGCGTAAACATACTGTACCAGAATTAATTGACGAGGTTTCACTGGTTTGATTTACAACTAAGTTCAGGTATTAAGTCAGAGGGAACAACCCTGGTGTAAGCCTAATCTACCAGAGACTTCTATTGAAATACTGTGGAGACATTTGGCTTTATTGGATTAATCTGAACTAAATCAGATTCCAACACTATTATTAATTATTAGGAATACTTTTCACCGTTAATATTTTAATTAATTTAGTATAGTTTGATGCCTCTTGATTTTTGAGTAGATCACCAGGATCTCGTCTTTACAATCAACTGTTAAACCTGAATTGTATGATGAATTAAAAGACGATTGTGGGTGTTTACTGAGTGATAAACACTATTTAAATGAACAGTTACCGTTTGTGTGACTCAAGGTAATACTGGATCTTCTCTTTTCTTGGAAAAACTGATGAGCAGCTTTCTGACAGTGACAACAACACCGGTGAACAATTTGTGATTCATGCTAAGTGTTTACATTTTACACTTTGTTTGATCACTTTGTTGTGTTAAGATTACCCAACACAGCTTCTTTAGCTAAAATTAGAGTTGTTTGATTTAGGATTTTTTACAATAATACTTGCTGTCTGTTTTAGCCAGAAAGAATTAGTGCTATTTTATTAGTGCTAATGCTCACTATTCCTGTGTGAAACTCTAAAGTGTGTCATTTTTGTGCCTGGATGACTTTTTTTATATGAACTAATACTTGCTTTCTTCTCAGACAGTTGAATCTAAATAGAAAGGATTAGTTCATGGAGCTTTGTCCATGATTCACTGCAGATTGTGTCAGAACTTCTCAGAAGAAATGATGCTTTAAAACTAACACTTTAATACAAAAGCTGCATTCATTGGTGCATTCAGCAGTGAATGGAGCAACACATGTGAGAGCAAAGAGTGGGAGGAAAAGCATTCATTGTCAGTGTGATGAAGTGTGATGTTAAAAGAAAACATGTTAAGAACATTAAATGACAGAACGAGGCAGTTAAACCAGTTTATGAAAGGATCGCTGCTTTTTAATCCAATTTTCTCTATTTCTATCACTTGTATCAAGTTTTATCTTTAGCTTGTGTTAAATGTACCTAAAGCCTACAAGTGAGGGTTGACCAGTGTTGGTGCTGCATGGTCATCCTTACACGTGGAAGGTTATAGAGAGGAGAGGTCGCATGCACTCATGACATACTAGTAATGTGTTAGATGGTGCCCTTACTCAACTCTCTAGTCCACATGTGTCAAAGTCCAGACACGGGGGCCCTCCAGAGGATTTTATTTTATTGTTATTAATGGCCCGATGTTGTCTTGCCCTTATTTCTAACTTGTATAATTTTGACAAAATATATTTTTTAATGGAGAGTAAAATACTGAAAGTTATTTAAGTTGATCTATTCCGAAATATTATTTCTGCATTTTATTTTTCATTATTATGATAAAAAGTTACAGTTTTAGCATTTTAAAAAATGTCATTCTGCTAGCTTTTTGGACTATTTGGCATTTACTTAGATTTTTTAGGCTATTTTGGAGTTTAGGTAAAAGTTTTAGATACATGCTAGCTAATTAGGCTTCTTTGTTTAAAATTTTTAGGCTGTTTAGCTAATATTTACACGCTATCTGTTTTGGCTAATTTAGGCTTTTTCCAGTTTTTTTTTTTGCTATTTTGAAGTTGAGCTTTTTTCAGCCACATGCTAGCTGTTTTGGCTACCGGTAACCTTTTTCTTTATTTTTTATTTTTTTAGGCTAATTTGGCATTTAGCTAATATTTAGCTGGCAATCAGCTTGAGTGTTTTTAGCTATTAATTTCAGCATTTTAAAATATTCGCATCAGCATTTTTAGCTATCAGAACTAGCATCTTCCGTGGCCAAATTCAGCTTCTATCATTCACACACTAGCATTATTGCAGGTATTACTATATATTTAGTTCATAATTAAGCTAAAAAGTTATGGTTTTATTGTTTAAAACATGTCGTTTTAGAGTTTTCAATAAATGTTTATTCTGTTCAGCCTACAACCTAAGGTGTGTTTTGCATTTTGGCCCCTTGTGTGATTGAGTTTGACACCCCTGCCCTGACTGCACGTGAATGCTACATGCATGAAGAGTGCAGGAGATATGTAAGTGACCGTATGATGCTAAAAAAATAACGCTCTGATTGGGCCATTTCTAGAGATTAATTTTAACAACAATTCGATTCGTATCATAATCTTTGGTTACCGATGATTCATAGTTTATATTGGTTCATTTTGACTGATCCAATACCTAAAATCAATCCAGGTCATCTTATCCAATAATTCAACGACCCAGACCCGTTGAAGAAATAAAAATAATACCACTTGCCAAATATTTTTAATGATCCGCCGCCCGCAAAGTGGCCAAAATAAAAAAAAAAATGTGCATCCACATTTTCGACCTCTGGCCTCATCAACCCCATAGAATTGTGATATTTTGTGGGCCACTTGTTTGCCCCTTACAAGTTTATGCATTTTCCCTCACCTGTATTCACACTGAAGGGCAGCTGCAATTACAGCTTTAGCCTTTTCAATTCTGATCTATTGTTGCTCACTGAAAGATCCCCTGTGTCCCATATGCGTTTTCCTTATAGTTTTAGGTATTTGTAGTCTTTGTTTGGTTCTGCCTTCTGTTTCTCTATGTTCTGTTTGGGATCAGTTTGGTTATACTGAACACAGACTTAATTAGAACATCAACTGCCCTTAGAATGCCTGATTGTGTTGCCAAATATTTAGCTTACCTCTTCCTTTAATTTGAACGAAAATGTAATTTAAAGAATCGAAGGGGTAGCTAGAAATGTATTATATCATGCAAAATATTTAGACTAACAAAAAAATGGCTACAATTTAGGAGGAGACTATGTATTACTAATAGGAAATCTGGCTTTTTGAGCTCAGAAATTCTCTAAAAATGCAAAAATGTAATAATCTACACAGTAAAAATGAAACATTGGATCAATTAACAAAAGTTCTGTAATTTATTACATTTAAAATTATTAGTATTTAATATTTTTTTTTTTTAATTGAGTAAACCATCAACCCAAAATTTTGATTTGATGAAAAAAAAAGTAACTTTTGTTAATTGATCCAATGTTTCACTTTTTTCACTGACTACCAGGAACGCCTAGTCTGTTGCATGTTGTTGTCTCTTGCTACGGCAGTGAAACCTCTACTAGCCAACTAGTTGTTTGGACCCCATAACACAGTTAAGGACTAATTACCTAGTGTGAGAAGATCTTTAGTCATAATCTACACAGCAGCATATCCAAAGATGAGCTACAATCATTCTCTAAGACAAGTGCCGCCCGTATACGGACCTTCTCGTTCTCTTTAGTCAGCAGAATCCCACCGGTGGCAGAGTGACATTCCAGCCAAACCAGCAGTCTGTTTGAGTGTTTTCTCACACAGATTGATAAGAAGTCTGAAACAGTGGCAAACTGTTGGGCGTGTCCAGAGATTAGCTGCAAACTGTTGTCTTTTTGGTATGCTGTCATGTTTTTATCTTTATGTTGAAACAAACTGTGTGAAAGAGTCGTGATTTGACCTTTATGTAGAATAATGAGGTTTTTTGTGACACTGTAAAAAGCTAAAATAATTGAACAGATTCAAATAATGTCAATTAGATCGTATTTTGATCAAGGATAAAAATAAACCAAATGGTTAGATATTTTATTGAGGACTGCTCTGGAGATGAACGGGAACAGGATTATCTCAAACAATCGAGTTTATATAAAATTGTAAATATAGTCTGAGTCATTTGTAATTAAAATAATTGGCTTAATAGGGCAGTCGTAAAACCAGGTGTGGAAACAGAAGTAGAAGGATGGAGGAAGACAGATTTCCGTGGTCTAAACGGTAAAAAAAAATATGACTAATTTAATGCAGAAGGTGGGCAGAACAGCTTATATTATGTTCTGTATTTTTTATGCCACTTGCACTGAAACGGTTGCTGCAATTTCATCGTCCCTGTGATAATGACAATAAAGGTCTATCTATCTAAGTGAAAGTGATAGCAGCTCAAGGCTTTTAGAAAAGTGTGGAACTTGAGATCTTCCTTATAACTACACCAGACTTATTTCAATTCCAGCGTGAAGAAAAATAATTGTCTTGCCGTTAGGGTGGAGAAGTAATGGTGTGCTGTGTAATGACTCAATAAGTTTCTCAGAAA
>NW_023417591.1:0-4155 GCF_002922805.2 Oryzias melastigma | reverse complement strand
TGTGTCCATCTCTTTCTTGAATGCAACAGTGTTGACACAACATGTCTAAGCAAAGACAGAGAAACACCCACATATCTCAGGGAATGTTTTAGTTATGGCAACAACGCTGATCTCCAGGACCGCACAGTGATAAAACACATTCAAATACTCACATGGTGTAAAACAGGTTTTACTTTATAACTGATCATAAAAGATGTTAGAAGAATCATATGAACCAATAAAAGTCCACGACATAACCTGCCTTTGTCTTCTTTCATTATTACAAGATAACTTGTCTCATCTCCAAAAGATGTTGAGATTTTATGGTTGATCTGAACTGCTGGTTGCAGAAACACCTTTGAATCACATTTTTTAATGATTAGAGCCCCTCAGCCACACACGAGTAGCCCACCACCAACCTGGATTTCTGAGCATTTTTGGTTGAATGCAGCCTTTATTCTGTAATTTTTATTTTATTTTATTAAGTTGATGGTTTCAAACTCCATAACTTGTGAGAACAATTGATCAATTAAATAAACATGATCTGTGGAAGACCAAAATGGTCTTTGCTAAAGCTGACCCTAAATGACCCTTACAGTGACGTGAGAAAGTTTTTATTGGATCATAATGACTCTTGTTGTAGTGAGAGCTGATGTTACTCGACATGTTATAGTAATAAGTTAAAAACCTACAAGTGGGATCTTGAAGGGTTTTACATAAATGTTGCTCTACTGGCCAATTTGGGATTCTTCTACTTGAAAGTCATTTTAGAAGAGGTTGCATGAAATGGAGAAATTAAACAATCTTAATTCTATAGGCTTCAATATCTTTACTGCTAATAGGTCTAAGAAAACCATAAAAAAACATTAGGATGTTGGTTTTCTTGGAAAATGATGTCAGGTGAGGAGATGAACGTTTTAGTGTGTTTGTTAAGGCCTGCAGCTGCTGTGCTGGCAATACTGAAAGTTCAGCTCAGGGTGGACTGTCATTTTGAATTAATACTAAGGGACGGTTACTTTCGTTTTTGATTAGTTTTCTGCAAATCATCTATGACTGAAACCTCCAGGGAGAGAAAACATGTAAAGACACATATAGAGATTTAAATTGTTCACTGGAATTTATACTCTCCTCATCTCTTGTCAGCTGCACACGCTAACACCAGCATAAAAAGTGGGACGTGTATTAACACCACCATAGGAATTTTTTAATGAAACCTCAACATGGTAGTGACAGATGCCATCATTAGTCATCATGAAAGTGAAAGTAGTGAGTGTGAAATGTGGAGCACGATGGGGCACAAATGAATTCTGGCCCAAATATGTCCGTTTGCCTTTTGGTGGTCTTCCTATGGCTTTGAATAACAGCGAGAGTGGTCATTAAAACTGAGTCAATGTGATGTAAAGCTACAAATGTTATATTTATTTGTGCGCTGGGGCAACACTTTTCAGAACCCTAATCAAACTGGGTTTAGGATAATTCCCAAACTATTACCAGCAGATAAGATATAATTCTTTTCAGGCATATTGTTCATGAAAAATTCCAGCAAAAAAATTCCATTCCATCGCTGAAGAGAACATGGAACAGACTCGAGTCTAAAGACCCTGGAACTGTTTTATTTATTTATTTTAATCCCCATAAAAGGTCACTGGAAATACCTGCAAATTAACATCCTCAAAAACGAGATGATTGATTCATCTAACAATGTTTGGGAGGTGTACATCAGGGCTCTGTCCTGGAGGCCCTTCTTTTTCAACAACTAATACATTCTCTTAAGCATAAATGAAGAAAAAAAATGCCTTTTACCACATTTCTCAATGCTGAAAGATGATAGTTAAGATCAAAGAAAAGTCACCAAAGCTTATCTGTAAATAATAATCATAACAATGATAATTCTCTGATTCTTCCTAAAGTTATATATACAAAGCATATTCTTTTAAAATAAAAAAGCACTATAACATTTAACTTAAGTTTTGATTTAAAATAATTGAGGGAAATGTCACACTATAATTGATTACAATGGATAGGCCTTCTATTGAATCAGCACAGAATTGGATTGGGACAGAACAAACTGGGGGTCATTTGGCTTTGTGTTTGTCCCAGTTCAAATGACTTCCTGTTTTGTTGGATTTTCAGGTAATTCCTGTGGCTTAGGATACTAGATCATATTATTCATCCATCTTTAGAAGCTACTGGATCTCATCCTTTGAGGTCACGGGGTTGCTAAAGCCAACCAATGACTGTATAAGAGAACTGGACTGAATGAGTGTAACCTAAACCATAGAAAATGGCTTTATCCAGCTCCAGCAAAATTAAGTAAATTCAGTCACTATTTTTCCATGATACAGACACCGCCATATAGCCAGATGACGACAGTAAGCAGTATTGGTCAGACTTAGTCTGAGTTAACGTTTCTATGGGAACTACTGCACCAATCAAAAGGAAACTTGTAGGAAGTCCACACCACATCCACTGAAAGCGAGCTCGGAATGCGTTTGAGACATCCGATTGTTCAGTTTGTAATTTGAATTATTTGCCAAAAAGATAATTTATATAAAAATAGGATTAGCAAGAACTTAAAAAAGTAGGCAAAAAATGTTAATCTGACAAATATGATGACTGAGTAACAGCTGTTTTTGCTCAATAGAAGTTTGTAAGATTTGGGTTTTTGGAGTCAGTGATAACTTTCTATTTGGAATACGAGGGGAGGGGCCACTAAGTCCAGTTCTCTTATAAAGTCAAAGGAGCAACTCAGTGGGAAAAAGAGGGACACACCCTGAACAGGTCTCCAGTCTGTTGCAGGGACGCACTCGCCTAGAGACAATTCATAGATAGCATTTAACCTATGAAGCATGTTTTTTAGCTATGAAAGGAAGTGGAGTGCCCAGAGAAAACCCACACATGCACAGGGACGACAGGCAAAGGCAAGACAGAACGGTCCCAGATGGGATTTGAAGCAGGGCTTTTTGCTGCCAGATGAGGGCGCTAAGCACTCTTCATCGCGCAGCCCATATTATATATTATCGAATTTGCAATAATTCTTTTTGTTTGTTTTGTTTATCTCATCAGCAAAACTGACTGGAATGCAACTTGTGTTTTTTTTTGTGCAACCTGGCTGTTGTAAAAGTCATGAAATAAACACTGCAATGCTAAACTGTGGGGTTCTCCTGTTGCCGGAGAGGTGTATCAATATTGCCCTCTATTGAGCAAAGTACTGTAGTTCCTAAAATGCAATTAATGGACTTACATCATTTTGTCAGGGTTTCCAAATTTGGAAATCAAAACTATCAGTATCAAAAATACTGAGTATCTGTGATTATACAGCACTTTGGGTCTTATGGACAATTTAAGTGCTTTATAAATAAAGTTTTTTATATTATTATTGTATTATTTTAACAAGTTCAAGGCTCTAACTTTTATCAAAGCCTGGACAACTAATTCCGGACAACTAGAAGTGATTTAAAAGGCATGTTCATGTTTAATAAAGTTTAATAAAATCAATAAAGTGTGCTCTTTACCATCGTACTCCACAGTCACTACATGCTCCCATTGCACCACTAACGCATATACCAAATAATTATCATCTCAGATCAATTGTTCCAAAAAATTTTCATTGTGTGATGTTTATCCAAATCAAATCAAAAATATAAAAAAAAATGCTTTTCATACGTTGAGCAGCTAGTGCTGTAAATGACTTGTATGTGGGTCTACACGTTTTACATGTTATTGGTTTGACTAAAACAAGGTCATTCAGGTCATTTTTCAAATCAGGAGGGATCCTTTTTTCTCCATAAATAAACAAACAAAACAAAATTTTTCATTTTTGTGTTTATTTACATAGCATAGGTGTTACAGTAAAATTTCTTATAGGCCTTTTGTCATAAATACACCATTTTGAACAATTCCTTATAACCCTCATTTAAATACATCCTTCAAACCTTTTGAAAATATAATGCAAAAACAAATTCAACAGATACTCCTGTTAACTCTTGTTTCGTTTAACTGATAACAAATCATGCAAAAGCGGATATGAAGAGTATGAAAAAAATATAGATCAAATGTGTTTTGTTTTATTTTTTAAAAAAAAAGCTTAAAATGAAAATACGTATATGTAGTTTAAAATACAAATACTGCATGTGGTGTAAAGCTAAATCTTTCTCAAAGTAAAGTGACATCATT
>NW_023417590.1:10053-12675 GCF_002922805.2 Oryzias melastigma | reverse complement strand
CCTCGTCTTCTCCCTCGGGCTGCGAAGCTTGCAATGAAGGCTACGGTCTAGCACCGGGGCTCTCAGTTCAACAACAACCCGATTGGCTGTTGCCAGTCACATGGACTGTGTCAGCAGGAAAAGACGTATCTTTCAAAATAAAAGTCCATTAACTTGTAAAATAAAATCCAGTTTACAATTTCCCTTTTTCTTTCATAAAACTTCAAACAAAACAGAACAAAGTGAATGTTTAAACCTTCAAACAGTTTTAACCCTTTTTTTAATGTATATTTTTATTATTTTTTTATTTTATATTTATGTATTTTATTCTAATTTTATACTTTCATAAAGATCTTTTTTAAGGGCTTTTCTCTACTGAGTTACAAAGGGACTTGTCTTTTAACTACAGAATTATTTACATATTTTGCTTTTTGCAGATATTTATTCAAAAAAAAAGATTTTTGTAGTTTTTATTGAATTAAAACAGTAATCATTTGCTCTGTCATTTCCTAAGGCCGTATTACACAGCCTCTATGCACATGTTCATATTTCACAAATAAAAATTGGTGGAAAAAGTGAGAAAAATTGTTGACGTTTACGTGAAAAATTTCATAGATGTATCACAAATGAACCACATTAAACCACTGGTGAAGTATGAATAAAAGAAAAGGATCCATATTAATCAAAAACTCTTCTGATCATACTTTGTAAAAAAATAAAATTAAAACATCTGCTTCAGATGATAATTGTCATCAGTGATTATCAGAATATTTTTGAGCCGATTCTGAGTCAGCTGATGCCATTTCTCCATGCAGGCGCTCACTATTCAGTTGGTAACGGTTCAGGAAGTGGTGGGACCAGCCTTTGGCTCTCTGTGTGCAGCCGACGGGTCAGCGTCCGCTTCATATCTGCTCCCTTCTTAGGAAATTCCCGCGGCACCTTCGGACGCAAAAGTTTCATGCTTCACGTAGGGCCGTTGTGTAATAAGTAAGGGCGACTGGGGTCGATTGTCACGATGACGTAATGTTTACAACACAGGGGAAACAGTGGTTACAGAAAAAAAAGGTTTTATTTTGAAACGTACCAGATACACTTTATCATTGATCATTATTAGCCCCAAGTTAACAAAGAAGTGCTCCAATTCGGCCTCAGCGTCCGGCAAAAATTTGAATCTAACGAAACGGATACGGAGAGCCGCAGAGGCCAGATCACAGAGGTTAAACGTGCTAGTTCCTCTCACACTTTTCAAGTTAAATAAAGACTCCAGTGGCTGCACACTGAACTGCATAATTCTCAACCAACCAAAAGTTTTGAACAGCTCAAAACCAAAGTCACATAAAACCCCCTCAGTCAAAATCCTCAATGGACATCTGCACACATCAACGAATGACAAACGCAAGAAACACTCGTGAATTTTGTATACCACGGACGTATCACAAAAGACTGAAAATACAACTTGTAAATTGTACATAGCAACTTTTAGGTTGCCATTGAACTGTAGACTAAGAGTAAGACCTGACAAATCCAAACTATAAACATTCACGCTGGTTACAATGAAAAATATATTTTTTCCACATTAAGAGACAACAAAACAGCTGCATGATGACATAAAAAATGTTTTATTTTATATTTTTTAAATATATTACACAGTTACGACAGTTTAGTCTCATGTTTGCTAATTTTTGTTATAAAGCGTTCGGAAAACCTATTTTTTAAGGACAAGAGAAGAGTCAGTGACATAATTCCTTGGAAATTTTTCCTTTTTCTGGGAAATTAAATGTCATAGAGAAAGGATCAAAAATAATAATTTTCCAGGTCTTTAAAATATGCACTGCCTCTTTGACATCTTAAAACTAATATCAAATGTAAAGACAGTCAACCTCTCTGTCCCCTCCAGCAGCCTCCAAGTAAAATCCTCTCATATAATAAGGTCAATAATGCGGCTGCCAGTTTATTAGGAGACCATCTTTGCATAATCAAAAACTGATTGAACTGAGCAGACAAGAGAATGTTCCATTAAAATAAAAGTACATCAATCTGGTAAAAGATTGAGCTGCACAATTAAAATCGCAGTTTTTCTCCTTGCTGTGCAGACTCATTTTGGTCCTTCACAAGGGTGAAAATGACACGTCTGTGCATCATCTTCTGCCCACTCCTGTCTCCCCTTTGTGCACTGGTAAAGTAGCACCGAGAGCTGACAGGAAATCAGAAGTCAAGCGGCCTACTGAAAGATGTGAAGGTCATATATCATGGTGATGTAAAGGGAAAACAAGTGTCGATACTGTTTTATTTAAAAACCAAAGCAGTCCTCAGACCTCAAACCGCCCAGAGATTTTTAATTTGAAATGTTTAAAGGGTAACCAAGCAATAAATCAACTTTTTTTTGGCTGTTGACCTCCAAAAATGGGACTTTAAAAGTGCGGTCTGTTAGTCATTGCCACATTTTTGACAATTTAAAAAAAACTCGTTTAATTCCTGAACTTATAGCCCGAAACTGTCTGTGTGCTGCCCCCTACAGGTTGAAACGAGGTATTACAGTAGAATTTTGTGATTGGTTAACTGGTGTTAATCCCAGAAGTTTCACTGTGTCATGCTCTTCAGCTCCAGTATAAAAGCCCCGCCCATATTTGACTCAGTATTGGT
>NW_023417590.1:0-2372 GCF_002922805.2 Oryzias melastigma | reverse complement strand
CCTTTTTTTCTTGTTGTTTGTTTGTTTTAATATATAATTTAGATTCATCTCCCTGAAACTGTCAGGTCACCATTAAATGGAAATATGAGGACATGTAATAAAACTGTGTAAAATAATAGAGCATCACATTGGTAGCATACACTTACACCAAAGCGCTGTTTCAATCTAGTTTGCATGGAACTGCAGGACCTGACGTGAGCTCTATTTGAACAGGAAATACAGCTTTTTTAATAATGGCGATTACTGATAAATGTTTGAAACATACAGAAATTGCATTTATAACACAGATTAGTGAACAAATATTTCTTTCATTGTAAGTATACCTCATGGAGGCAGGTGAGCAAACAACTGATTTTATGGTTAAATTGGTCTTTGATCTAACTTATGGTAAACTATAAGATGCAGTACATGGTGAATCAGCTCAAACACCACAACAAGAGAAGGAAAACAATGAAATACAAGTGACATCAGAGAGGGGATGGACTATGTGATTGATCTGGCTTCATCCTGGACATTGTGACGTTTGCTACTTCTACTTGCATCAGCAGTTGTTTCAACCCAGAAGCATCATTTTGCATTAGAACAAACCGATGTACAGCATCAGTGCAGCATGTATGATGCATGAGCCAGCGTGGAGTGGGCTCTCAAAAGCTAGCAGATCTGTGAGAGTTTACAGATTAGTGCAGCGATTTTCTCCACTCAGAAAAAAACCCAGAGTCACATAACTAACTGGATGTGTCCCATGTCTATCTGTAACTGTGCAGTCCTGAAATGTTTTTATTCATTGTTCAGTGTGGATAGAGCCGAGAGGAAAACATATTTCTCGTTGCTTGAGATGCTGAAGCTCGATTCTTGATGGTGATGAAAGTGGGTTTTGGATAAAGAGAGGGAGAAGCAGAGCCATAAATATCTTAGTTAAAACTCATGCATAAGCAACCATCTGTCAGACTGTTGACCTTCTCTTTATATTTATCTTTCAAGAAAGCCCAAATAAAAAAACTGCTTCCAGTTTAAATTGGCACCAAAATATTCCACATTTTTTTAAAAGACAAACGAGCCAAAACACATTATTTACATCTTGTTTGAGCTTGCCAATTGGTGATGTAAATACAACTACTGTCAGTTGGTTGTAGATTCAGTTAAGTAAGGAAGCATGTGGGCTTGAAAAGATGAATCTACAAGTTTTTTCTTGAACGAATACTTTTCTGTATTGTATTGTCAAGAGACGATAACTAATCAAGTCTGAGGTTGCAGGGTCACACACATGTATACACCTAGGGGCAATTTAGAGCATGTTTTTGGACTGTAGGAGAAAACCAGAATGTCTGAAGAAAACCTACACGTGTACGAGGAGAGCATAGAAAGTTTGCACAGAAAGCAGGGTTCCCACGGGGTTTTAAAAAGTCTCAACCCCTAAGAACCCATAGTGACATCAATGTAACAGAAAAATATCTGAAATGTTGTCTGTGGTCTTCTTGGTTTTGTGGTATTTTCCACATAATGTTATTTTTTAAGGAACAATGATCTTGATGGGTTAAAAGCATTGAATTTATGAATTTGAAAATAATATCTTAAATAGTCTTGAATTTTCAAATTTGAGCCTTAATAATTGTGCTGCCGGTGTTAAAGGGTTAATATAACTAGACACAAACCACATTTATTAATTTCTCCTTCCTGATCATCTTTACAACGGTCGGTACTTCCGTGTTTTGAAGCGGACACCACCCACTCATCACTATCAAATTCACTGATTGGTCACATAGCAGGGATTCCACGATTCAGCAAGAAAATGTTCAACCAGTTGAACTTTGAGTGCGCAACCAATGAACGCCTGATTTGTACGTAATTCTGGTCTGCACACGTTTGTACAGACTTGTCATTGAAGTAGCCGTATGAGCACTAGTCTTCGGGACGCGTTCATTACTAGTACCCTCACCCAGTACTGGTTCATGTCCAGTGCCTCATCCGGTCCAGTTAGGGTTAGGGTCCATGATTTAAGTTTATGAGTGGGGGATGCCCAACATGTCAAAGGCGTCTTTAACCAGACATCAATATGTTACGACTTGGTGTTAATGACTGAGGTTCAGTGGGTGGAGCATCTGAGAATGTGTTGGAGTCATCCGCACATCCTGATTGGTTGATGCAAATTCTTTGCCAAAGTTCAGATATTTGAACTGTGCAACTTTTGCTATGCGTCACAACACGACAACAAAAACACACTGTTGCTAGACCCCCACACCTGATGCTCAATAGACTTCACAATGCGTTAATGTATTGACTTAACATGGGAACTGATGGAACTGCTGCACAAATCTTGATTTTTGACAAGTTTATTTACTTAAAAATTATTTAGCTTTTTTTTTTTTTTTTTT
>NW_023417589.1:11991-12679 GCF_002922805.2 Oryzias melastigma | reverse complement strand
CTGTTTTGATAACGTAGATCGGGGTGTCATCTGCATAGTGGTAAATTACTATTTCAATCCATCAGCTGATCGATAGAGAAAAATCATGCAACCTGAACATACAGGATCCCTGAGGGACTCCATCATCTGAGACAGTTATTGGTTTCAATCAAGTAAATCTCATCTTTTAGATAGAACTTAAACCATTTAAGGGGTGTGCGAGAGATGCCTACCAAGTCCTCTATGAGATTTTTCTCGTGTTTGCATTCAGTTGGATGTCATTTGTCACCTTGATAGGAGGTGGGTCAGTGCATGATTGGCCCCAATAGCTGAATATAAAACATCAAAGCAGTTTTTCAGCAGGAGAAAGTCTGTGAACTATTAGAAAATGTTTTTAAAAAATAATGACATTGTTTTTTGCAAAACTTTAAGAAAGGAGAATTTTATCAACAAGAAACAAAAAAAGGGGAGAAATAGGAGGGCACGGTAAGTAGGCAGAGAAAAGAGGTTTTGAAATAGAGAAGACACCAATTTACCAATCAAAACTGAGAAGGTAACAAACATTTCAATTAAAACAAGACTAAACATGCTTTATTTTGTTTATATTTTAATGTAAAAGGAATTACTTTTTGAAAATAATGTTGGCTTAAATATCTTTTCTTATATTTTGTTTTACAAAAAAAAAAAAGGAAAATACAATCTTACATTA
>NW_023417589.1:0-3779 GCF_002922805.2 Oryzias melastigma | reverse complement strand
ATCTGTCAATATGTCAGTAACATCAGTATGACTGAGGCAAAGGCAGGAGAAGACAAACGTGAAAATAAAATCCACAAATATGTATATAAAATCAAATCAAATAAAATAAATAAATAAATAAAACAAAAACACAGAGGTCTATATCAAGAGTTTAAATATAGTGTAACAAGTAGGGGAGACCGGGGTTGATTGTCACAATGATGTGATGTTTACAACATGGAGAAAATAGTGAGGACCTCAGGAAATAGGTTTATTTTGAAAAATGTACTGGATACACTTTACACTTGGTCGCACAATTTCTGGTTTAGGTCGTTAATAGCTCCAACTTCACAAAAAAGTGCTCCGACTCGGCTCCGGCTTCCAGCAAAAAATTTAAACCAAGGAAACGGATACGGAGTACCGGAGAGGTCAAACCAAACTGGATGCAGTGTGAGTGTCTCTACATAAAGACTCGGGCATCCGCACCAGTGTGAGCCAGATTCAAGCTTCATTCTTGTTTCAAGTTCATTTATTCCTCAACACAATCAGATAAACAGTTGACAAGTACACTTTAGAGGCCACAAGCTCCTTGTTCCGCTCCATTCTGATGCATCTACTTGCAGAAAAATGAGTTTTCCTCGTCCGAGCTGGAGTCAAAACTGTACAGCTGGTTAGCTCCAATACTGCTAATGTTTGGTTTGGGGTGTGAGGCTTGATTTTGGCTAAAAACCTCAAAATCATAACGAAATAACCACTAGGAAAGATTTTAAAAGAGATCAAAGTGGGTCTTTGAACTGATAGAAGTTTTTTTTACGTTATGTACTTACCCAATTTTTGCAATAATATTTTATTATGAGTCTGTTATAAGATCAAAACATTCTGAATCCTTTTCCCCTCCTCTCTGAACTGCAGCATTCTACATTACAAACAAAATAAATGGAATAAGATATTTAAAAAAAAGGGGGAAATAGAAGTAAATTACCATGATGGAGCATGAAGAGCACAGATATAGACAGACTTACTTCAAAGTCTAGCCCTACTGGTGCTGTTTGTTGATCAGGAGTGCTCCTGGTGAGTTGATTATTTCCGTCTGTCACATGGCAGCCAGACCCAAAGTACTCCATTTGAATGTGCACCCTTAAAATAGACAGAACGCATGTTTGCGAACGGAGATGGCGTCTTATCTAAGAGGGAATAATTGTGTGGGACGGATGTGTGGGCTAAGTCACTGTGCCTATTTGGTAGCGACTGTATGAGTCTCAACACGATGCCGAGGTTTTGAAGTTTCTTTGGTTGTGATTTCCAAACTTCTGAAGCTTTTCCCCAGACATCAGAAATTCAAAGACAAGCTTTCTTCAAAAACCCCCACATGGAGGAACCAAAGTCTTTAGAAAATGTCTTCAGGGAATGATTGTGACGTGCACGCTTGTGTGCCAGAGACACAAAGGAGTTGTAAATAAAGTAAGAAGTCGTCCTTGATATGAAAATCTTTTGTGAGCGGCAGAGTTCAGAGCTATGATAATGTATTTGATATTATTAAAAGTGAACCCAAACATGGTCAACACAAGCCTCTTTAACCGTTTGATGGGTTTGGATCAAACACTGAAGGATGGAAGATGAGCATTGGACCCAAAGGTGATCAGATATGACTTGAATCTAGTTCATAGCTGCAGCAGATGACTGTAAAGACAACGCTCCTCTTCTTTGTCTTTGTGTGGTTAATTTTAGCTCTGAGGCTTTCATTTGGTCGGTACAACATTAATATGAGAACACAGGTTGGGAGTCGGGATGGGTGTGCTGATAATGTAATAGCTGGAGGGGAAAATGGTTTAATCAATGAGAATTTTTCATCTGAAAGGCTATAATTTATTCATGGAGGACAGTAAAGGAAATAAAATAAGCAGATATAGTAAGCAATGAAAAACATGCAAGTAGGAAACAAATAGATTAAGATTTATTACGTTTTAAACTTTTCACTTATTGTTTTAGCCTCAAAAAGGGAAAAATAAAGGGGGAAAATTACCACATAAAACATGTTTGGTAGTGATGCCACAATTCTCAGATACTAAATTGTTTTGTAACACAATCACATATTAAACTGAAACAAAACGGTGACCCAAAAGTCAAGATTTTAACAGAATCGCAGGGAATCGTGAATTACTGCATCCCTAATGTTGCCTGTTTTTCTGTACTATCACTCTCCTATAAGGCTCTCTGTCAATTAATGGTCTATTTATGAACTTATGTCATATATAAGGAGCACCAAACTATAAGGCGAGATAAAAGAATCAGCGATAAGTCTAGATGTCAGTCAGGCCTCATCGAGAAATTAAAAAAAGGAAAAGGGTCTCCTAATATTATTTTTCCCCCTCGGGTTAATACAAGACAGTCAGCCTTCAAGCTCAGCCACAGAGGCACAGAAACACAGCGGAAGCGGCTGTCATACTGACACAGCCCCCTGTACCGGGGAAATCTTTAAATGATAATCAGAACCCAAACATGTTTTTGTAGAACTCTTCACAATAAATAACTCTTATTCCTCGACAATCAGTTTGTATCTCCCATTCATTCTAAGTGAGAAATTCACAGTCAGAACTAGTAGCTCCTCTCACATGCGGCCGTGGCGTCAGGAACATATTTTTTGACAGGCGGCGAGCAGCTAATTCCTCATGTGGTGAAAGAGGGGAGGGCACGCAAATTTGTCGCACGAATCGCGTTCGCTGTGAATGCACCTTAATTATTTCATAAACTTCATATTCTCATATTCCAACTCTTTTTATTGTCAACACTTGAATGAATGAATGAATGAATGAATGAATGAAATGGTTTATTTCAAACAATCAGGTCACAATACATGACATAACATATCACTCAGTGAATCACAAGTAGATCGCTTGAAAGGGAGTAGAAGGAAGCGAACTTATATAATCCCACCGTGACTCGACTCATTTTCTCTACATGAATCATCAATATCCGGTTCAGGACTTAATATCAAATATTAATAAATTCAGGTCCCGGAACCGGAAAAAAAAAAAAAGAAACTTGAATTTGGCTTGAATTTGCTTTAATAGTTGCAATCGCAACATCACAAATTCCTGGAGGTAATGATTAGTAGTGTTAGCCACATTTGAGTATTCACAATACCCGTTACTCTCAACCTTATTTGCAACACAAAAAAACAGACTGATACCGCTAAAACTAATGTTGCTGTGACTACAATAATTCCCAACCTTGTTGGTTACGTAAGAGAAACACAAACTGATTCTGCTGCACATTAGCCACAAAACATAGTCACAACAAAACGAAACTTGTTTGTAAAGAAAAACAGACATTTTGACAGAGCGCTGTGTAACTCTCAAGATTGCTTCAACATCAGTAAACCAGAATTAAATGAGGCGCTCTGAATTATAAGGTGCACTGTTGTTTTCTGAAAACAACTGAGGTTTTTCAAATACACCTTATAATGAAAAAAATCTATTTTTTGTCTTCCACTAGTGCTTATTGTCTTGTTTTTGACCAATCTACGGTAAGTTGCCACTCCTCTTATGGATATATTTTTGCTTTAGGATTCAGAATTCTTTAGGTTGACAGCAGAAAAAAATCTTTATTTTGATTTTAGATCTGAAAGTTAAGGCAAATTCCTTAGAAACAGCTTATCTTGCTCTCCAAAGTAATGACAGTGACTCATAGGCGCGTTTGGCTTTTTTGTTTTTCCATTAAGTGTCCTCTATCACTGAATATTATTTTAATAAGTATACAGAGAAAATATTTTTTCCTCATTTGTCAAAGTTCATGTTTTT
>NW_023417588.1:27271-31092 GCF_002922805.2 Oryzias melastigma | reverse complement strand
GTTCATTTCATTAGTGGAGATATTTAAAACCCTTGCAGGAACAGGCTTTCATGCAGAGAACATTTGATAAAGAGGATCTGGCTTTCGTCAAGTTGAACTAAAAATGAAAGAAACAGCTCTTAACAGTGTTAAAGAAGGAGAAACAAGAGCAAACTGTTAGATTTAGACATATTATCAGGGGGAATAAGGCTTTCTGTTTTTCTGGTGGTATTGATAAATTGTGCGATACAATTGTGCCCAGGAAGAAAATGAACAAATGGATGAAACCAAATCCAAATTCTTCCCCTACCCCTACGACTTCTCCCTACCCCTTAAATCGTAGGGGTATTTGAAGGAGCAGGGCTGTCAGAAATAGGATTTTTAAGAACTCACCCTCACTGAGGAGGAATCTAGAGCCCTCCGCCACAAGGGTGACCTGAGGAGAAGCACATTTCCTCACATGGCTGTGCTCTGAAGCACAGAAGTTTACATTTAAATATACGTAATGCCTTTTTGTTCCTTGCTAATGTAGCTGGCTGTCGACTATTGATGATGTCATCAAGTAGTAGTAATACATCTGAATTTGAAGACATCATTTTTCCATAACTCCCTGTTTGGAGGGCTAAATATAGGGATAGAGAGAAGCTGTAGGGGTAGGGAAATAATTCAGACTCGGCCTTTGTAAACATGTTTAAACGGGCTTACGCATTTAAAACTTGCACAATCACTCATCGCTATGCAAGTTTTTAGGTCAGTTTTTATGCTCTATGTTCAAAACAGGTGGTCATTGAACTCACATTGAGACTAGCGACTCAGATTTGGTAGTGATACATGCTTGACTCGAATTATGACACAGAGTCTTTCATATATTGGAATAGAGCTGTGAAAGGAAAAACCTGGAGCAAGATTCATCAAATTTGAACCGCTTCAACACTTTGGACCAAGCCTCTTCCAACCTTGAATATATGTGCTAGTAGACCTACCAGGTAGCCAGGTGCAAGAAGTGCATTACAAATGGGTTCAGTGGATCTAAAGCTACATCACTGGTAGCTTTAGAGAACAAAGACAATGTAGTGACTTTGATTAGCAGGATCAGCCTATTGTCTAATATTCAGAACAAAAACTGCTAAGCAACATTTTACTGCATACTTACTTTACAACTTCGTTTAAATCATCTATACTTTCAATTGAATTTGTTTTAATTCATTAATAGTTAAAATAGTTTCGAAAAATGAGATCTTTAAAAAAAAAATCAAAATTTATGTCTGGCAGTAGAGTACTGTGGTTAGCACTCCTACCTCACTGCAAGAAGGCCCCAGTTCAAGTCCTAGCTGGGGGACCTGAAAAAGAACCACCAACTAGGGATCTGTCTGTGTGGAGTTTGCATGTTCTCCTCGTACATGGAAGGAGTTTTCTCCGGGCACTCCAGCTTCCTCCTAACCTCTAAAAACATGCTTCATAGGTTAATTGGTTACTCTAAATTGTCTTTAGCTGTGAATGGGTGTGTGATTGAGGCCCTGCGACAGACTGGCGACCTGTCAAGGGTATAATCTGCCTTCGACCATCAGTAGCCAGGTTAGGTCAGCCCTGTGACCCCGAAACCGACAAGTGGTTAAAAAGATAAAGGAATGAAGAAAAGTACCACTAGCATTTTTATTACTTATAGCATTTTTTTTCTTTTCAAAAAATGGTCTAACAAAAACATTTAAATATAAACAAAACAGACCAGCAGACGTACGTCAAAAGACAAAAGTAAATAAAACATTCATGACAGTTAATGGAAAATAGATGGACTTAAGGGGCTAATGTCATACAAAATATATTTTTTTTAGCTTTTACATGTACCATAATGGTAATGCCTCTTGAAAAACAAATCCAAAACGTTATTTTGAACCATTCATGCATTTCTGAGCATTCCTCTCTGAGCACAAGCCCCTCTTAATCCACACAATCGAGCGGGTTCTCCCATTGTGACATCACAAAGGGGGAACAACCCCTTCCAGGAAGGGTCTACACTGCCAGCACTGCCCCCATGCTAAGACACACACTTTCTCCATGGTGATCTGCATTCATTTTATATTCACAACATGCACATCCATCTTTGCAAACGTTTGGATGTTATTTTGTTTTCATGGGCGAAACACAGAGACGGTGCTGGGGCTCGACGTCATGAAATGGGCGACGCCCACAAGGAGCTAAGGGTGGTGCCTCAGAGATCGAGTTGTCTTACTTCCAGGTAGGAAAATGAGCTCACAAAAAATAACTCACATTTAGTAAAAGTTCTGTCTTTTGTGTGCCAAAGGTTATAAATGATCATATATTTATATAAATGGATATACTTTACTCTGAAAGGCTTAAGACTAAGAGACAGAAATTATACTTAACTAAGCCTAAAGTGTTCAGAATTTAATAAACAAACGAATTGAAGCCTAAAACACAAACAAAAAACCTAAACTGTTTGGATTGCGAGTTAAAATTAAGTTGTTTTTTTTAGCAATATCTTCCTGTTCCACTCAATGACTTCTGGTTCTGTCTGCAGTCAGGTCCTTTTAAATCAACTTAAAGTTAAGTTAAAAAAAAAGGAATAAAATCCTAAAAAAAATCATAAAATGTAAATGTATTAGTCAAGATGACACATCAGCTCCAGAACCAAACTAAAACATTTAAAGTCATTCTCAGTCGTAATCTTTTAAATCTTGACCTCTGCTTTTTAATTCAACCCTGTAATGTTGAAGATGTCGCTTGAGTTAAATAGCACACGATCTTTGACATTCTATTACTCTTCAACCGCAATTAACGCAAAATCAGCTGCTTCTGACGCAGAAAAGCTTTGCATCGTTATCTAATACTTTATTTGTAAAGTAAGTGTTGCATATCAAATTCCTAGTGTTGCATAGCTAAGCAAAGTTGCTCGTTTCCCCCCCAAACCAGCTGATTTACTTTGCTTGTTGCTAATGTTGCATCTCAGAGCAAAGCTACTCATCTCCACTTCAGAATCTTCTAAAAATAGATTAATTGTGAAAAATCTAAGCTAGATAAGAGAATATTAGATAAGACAATTATTTATTTTGTCACATTCAGTTGCATGATTTAAAACTTGTCCTCCAACAAAAGTCAAGAAAAAAATAAAAGAAATTATTCTCACAATACTTAAAAATAATTTTATTTCTATTTATGTTAGGATTCTAAATCAAATAAAATATTGAAAAGGTAAAAAATATAATGAATGCATATAACCAGAAAAGCTGAATTTTAGCATAAAGAATTACTCAATGGTATCCCATTCTATAAAGTTACGGCATACATTAAAATAAAGAATCAATAAATCTATTTGGATTATTTAACTTCTTTATAATAAGGACATTGTTTTGGGCTATGGATCAGCACAAAAGCTCCTTGTAGATGTTTTGTGGAACTGGACCTCCGTTGTTTCCTTCGGTCATAAGGTAAGGTATATAATCTCTAGCATCAAAGTTAAGCTGCAAGGAAACCTGAAAAGAGTATGCGGCTAGTTTGCAATCAATTGTGCTTTTATTCTCCGAAGTTTAAGACTTCCCTCCTAACTATTCCTGTCTGACTTCAAAGGAAATTTACTGGGTGTTGCTCAAAGCATTTGACTTCTTTTGAGACCCACATGTGAACAGATGTCATTGAACCTCCTTTTCCATTGACGAAAGCCCCGCTGTAGCACAGGAAGAGATCTTTTTCTTGAGGGGAAGACAGGCTGGTCTCAGCCAGTTTTTTACTGCCTGGTCTGATTAATATTAAAATGCAATTAAAGAAGTAAATTGGAGTTCTCTAAAGACAGAAAGAATAGGAATGAGGTTTAAGGCTCTAAATTT
>NW_023417588.1:12152-13246 GCF_002922805.2 Oryzias melastigma | reverse complement strand
AGGTGAGTTGAAGTCCCTCAGACGTCAGAAGTAGTTATTTAGAAGAGGACAAATGAAGCAGAAAAGTCCGGTGGAAGCTCTTCATGGAAGTTTACCAGAGCATCTGAATGCATGTGACATGCAGATCATATCCCATCAAATAGGGATTCAAGATCAATAAGAGTGTGATGCGGGCATTTTAAACACACACAAACACCCACAGGCACATAAAGGTCTCCATAAATAATGTATAATTAAATGACACGCTGCTGAGAGCCTATAATTCGGAAGTATGACTCAAGTGCTAAGACGATGGATTTAAATCTGACACAAACACAAAGTTTGGCCTTTTCTTGAATTGGTGTGAAAAGCGTTGCATAGTAATTGGGTAATAAGTTTGAGACAAACAAGCAGGAAGTAAGACTAGCTATGTGAGAAAATTGTCAAACACATTTATTATCCTTTTATCTTTTTTTGCAAGTAGATTTGAAGTATTCCACTTTTAAACATTTCCATTTATTACACAAGTACATACTACTGATTAAGCCTACATTTTAGCATAACAGAAGGGTGTTTATGCCTTTGCAAAGTTTCAGGTGTAATGTCCTATGCCTCATGAACATGTCTTTAAATCCAAAGTATGGAAGATCTTCTCTAATCAAGTAGCACTATTTGTCCAATAACAGTGAAGAGAAAGGTGGATTACCTGGTGCAGGGAACCAATCAGAGTGACACAGACAATGCATTGAGTGACTATATATCCAAATTTTTGTTTAGCTCCATTCTTTCCCTTGAGTTTTGGATCAGAGACAACATGTGACCCTACAAACTTCTTCAAATAAAAATTGTGCAACTTTTAAGTTTGTCTGATGCAAAGTCAAGCAGTTTAAACTCAGATTACGGAATTAAAGGGAACACAAGTAAAGAGCAGATATAGTTATACAATAAAAATCAGAAGTTCAGAAGCATTGGAGTTCCCCAAAGAGACATTTGGGAACATCTTGAAGGTATGTCTAAGGACAAAGAAGCTTCGATTTTGAATAAAAGGTGTGGGTGAATCTGCTCATGAAGAAAAGGCAGTGACTGTTGTGTAAACAGGAAGTTGGACAAATACA
>NW_023417588.1:10673-12032 GCF_002922805.2 Oryzias melastigma | reverse complement strand
GCAAAAGGTTCTCAGTGCACGTGAACATATAGATGTGACTTCTTCTAGAGGACATTACCTCATCTTGAGATTTCACCAGTGTATCTATTGTGTAATTCCCCTTTGACCCCTCAATCATTTCTGTTCTTATCTGTTTAAAAAGAAAAACAATGTTAGGCAAAAACACTCATTTTTCTGACTGTAAAGGTAATCAAACTTCTAAAAACTTTATTTAAATCGCAGTAATAGTGTTTTAGGAATTAAATTAACATTAAGAATCCCTGAAGCAGCCATGTTAATGGACTATTCGAGGTTTGGAGGTCAAATATAAAACCGGAATCAAGTCAAATTAAGTGAATTGATTACATCTGTCACAACGGTTTGGATTTGTTCAGTATAAAAATATATATACATATATACATATATATATATATATATATATATATACACACCCACAAACATATATACACACACACACATATATATACCGGTATACACATATACATATATATTTATATATATACATATATATACATACTTGTATATATGAATATATATATATACTTATATATATACACATATATACATATACATATATACATATACACATATATACATATATACGTGTGTGTGTGTATAAGATAAGCTAAGATACTGTGCAGGACCCTCAAGCTCCCAGGTCTCAGGGTAGAGGACATGAGCTTGGCGGAGAAACCACCCGCGGAGGGTGAGAGGGGCGAATTCATTCATTCATTCATTCATCTTCCAGACCGCTTCTTCCCTTTCGGGGTCGCGGGGGTGCCGGAGCCTATCTCGGCTACTGAAGGGCGAAGGCGGGGTACACCCTGGACAGGTCGCCAGTCTGTCGCAGGGCCTCAATCACACACACATCCACTCTCACAGACACACCTAGGGGCAATTCAGAGTCGCCAATTAACCTATGAAGCATGTTTTTGGACGGTGGGAGGAAGCCGGAGTCCCCGGTGAAAACCCACGCATGCACGGGGAGAACATGCAAACTCCACACAGAAAGGTCCCAGCCGGGATTCGAACCGGGGCCTTCACGCTGTGAGGCGAGAGCGCTAACCACTTGCGCCACCGTGCAGCCCAGGGGCGAATTCTTTTTTATATATACATATATTAGGGCCGGAAACAATACGAGAAAAATGACTTATTAATCGCAAATATGGAAAAAATGAATCAATGTTTAACGAACTGTTTTTACAATATAGACACAATGTTTTATATATATATATAAACAGCAAAAATAAAATTCATCAACAAACCACTCCACGTGTTTTTGAATGAAAATACAAAAAAATTCAGGCGAAAGTTAGAGGTTCCTTTGAGTCACATATATGAACAGTTTCCGTTGATAGA
>NW_023417588.1:8698-9402 GCF_002922805.2 Oryzias melastigma | reverse complement strand
ACAATAATGCAGCCAGGTTTTACAGAAATTACAAATCTCGCCTCAATTAAAACATCCATCCATCCATCCATTTTCAAAAACCACTGAATCCCTTTTGGGATTACAGGGTTACTGGAGCCTATCCCACCTACTGTTGGGCAAAAGTGGTGGTACATGTTGTCAGTTACTTCATCGAATCAACACATTATGAAAGGCGAAAAACTAAAAATGACTTAAAGTGTAAGGATTGTACACTTCTTAACTTTTTTGTTCTGAGACATATTTATTGGTGTTATTGTTCTGAGTTGCTTCACTATCACATCATCTTCATTTCAGTTAATCACCCTCAGTGCATTTAAGCATCTAGTTTTCAGTTCCTCTGTTTTGTCACTCTGTTATTGCCATGGTTTTAAAAGTAATTTTTTTTTATGTTTACGTTTCTGCCATACAGCCTAGGAGGCATTAGTGCATACCACCATGCAGCACATCGTGATACAAATAGGTTTTGTAGGTGTTGTAAGTAGCACATATGGGTGTAATTTCGTTTTTTCTTCTTTCTTTTTTTTACGTTCAAAAATGTAATTTTGTGCTTTAAAAAAAATGCATTATAATAGACCTCTGGTCACACAACTTACAAACTCGTATAGTACTACTTGTATAGTTTTAGGAACTAAAATGGTAAAAAATATTCAAAAGAAACACCCTGTTAAAGCTACACTGTCTAA
>NW_023417588.1:6566-8164 GCF_002922805.2 Oryzias melastigma | reverse complement strand
CAACTTATACGTGATTTAAAAAAATGTATATATATATAAAGCAACAACTGCTATAGGGTACTGTAGGTGTGACAGTAACGCAGACGAAGAAGTGAACTGAACTTGGTAAAATTGTTCAAAAATGACACAGGATGAAAAATCAACTGATTCTGTGATTTTAAGTGATATAAAGATTATTTAACTTGTCAGCATAGTTTTTTTTTTTAAATTCTATGTTTATCTTAATATTTGTTCATATGTTGCGCTAACATCCAAGATTTCTCCTGTTTCATGATGCTAAATAAGCATCAATGTAATACGGTGGTGAAGCATGCATATGTTCAGTCTATTATTATCTATTCTGTTATTATGATTTGCCTTTTAATATGAAATGTCCTTTCTTGGCCCTGTAGTTTGATAAATACATTTCTCGATGCGACTTTGATGATGTCTTTTCCTGTGAGATGCATTGATACAGACTATAGGAAGTTGGAACAGTTTTCCCCTGTTTATTGTAGGGGTTACGTTTAATTTAAAACCTGCCCTATAGTATCCACAAAACAGAATTATAGATGTTTTAGGCCCTAAAAACGTTCATTACACAATCTATGTACTTTTTTCAGGAAGAGATTAACATTTTCACATTTCTCTCTTGTTTAAACTATCAAAGTTCAACCTTTCGCAAAAAAATAAAATAAAAAAACTGTAGTAGAATGAAAACAAAGATCTGCTGGTGATAAACAAATATATGTACCAGACAAACTGGATCCATTCTGTACAGGAGACATGGCACAAAGAAGATTGATTGACAAGATTAACAGCCAATCAAGGTGCAGAATACTGTATATGCTAAAGAAAAAAAAAAAAGACATGCAACTTGAGTGAAAAAAATCATTGAAAACAGTGAAACAACAATATAAAAAAATACAAAACATATCATAATAATAACAGTTAATTTAGTGCAGATATAACCACTATATATTATAAAAATGGAGGTAGTTGTATAGATAAATATGATTAGAATTAAAAAGAAGTCACTCAACATTTTAGAGCTTCTTTAAACTGTCATATTTTTGTAAAAAGATTGTGTAAAAATACAATGAAAAGAAGAGAGTCTGTTTAGATGAGTTTTAACCAGAACCATGGGAAATAACTAGTTATGATTCCAAGGAGAGAAAATAATGGCTGATACATTTAGGAGCTTTTTCAGAAACAGATTTAAGTGAAGTCAGAGCCGCTCCATTTTCTCCCTCGGGTAATTAAAGGAGGATGGCTTATTTTTTTCCCTCAGCCCTTGGTATTCATCCTACGATGGTTTCAAAGAAATGTCACCTGTACCTTCATACAATAACGCTTAAGGAAACTAACAGGCTTTTTGTCCATCAAAAAAAAAAAAAAAAATCTAACAGAGAACAGAACCTCACTATCATTTGCAGATATGTGCAGAGAAGCTGACAAGCTGCAAGGCTATTTCGTAAGAGTGGTATTAACGTGAATGCACCCATAACCACATAAGATTAATGAGCAGCTGGGGCCAGGTGCATTAGTGGTTCATAAACACCATATATACAAAGTGCTTTTGATGAAGCACTTTATCAGAGGTGGTGAGAACAAAGATG
>NW_023417588.1:0-6181 GCF_002922805.2 Oryzias melastigma | reverse complement strand
AATGAACTGGTCCTATCCCAGTGTTTCTGCCCCCCCCTCATCCATTCAGCTGTGTTTGGCAGACATATTAAATGTGTGAACCTTGTCTGCCACCTTGCCTCTCACAGGATCAGTGACTGACTTCAAGGCCATCACAGATTACAGAGCTTCTCACCCCGTCTACACCAATGAGACCAAAAAAAAAAACACACACGAGGGAACTTCTTCTGGCAGCTCACACATGTCTACACTCTGGTTATCCAGCGTCAGTCAGAAAGTTGAAAGTTAAACAGGTTACTTTATGCATCTCCTAAGTTGTTTCATAACAATACTGCAAAGCTGAAAATTCTAGACATTTTGGAAAATTTCCAAGCTCGGTACCTGATAATAGACGACAGGTTAAAAATGGGAGAGAAGATGCCGGGGTGTAGTGGGTAATTCTTGGGAGTTCAGCTGACATTGCAGAAACGTAATAACACTGGAGTTAATAATAGCGAATCTGAATTGTTAGCCTAGTTCACAATCACTACTGTGCTGCTTTTAAAACTGTGATTTTCAGACCTAAAACATCCCCCTGCCGCGTTTCCATACTATTTGTGCCACATCCCCCCATTGGGAAGTGGAAACATAAAGCATCAACTAGATCTGGACTTGATGTTCTCTGTATTGTAGGTGTCAGTTTAGTTTTCAGTGAAAAAATAAATAACAACCACATTTTTTTACATAAACTTGTTGAAAATAAATCAGTGAAATGCCAACCAAGAGATGCTGCATTTTGCAGTACCGAATTTTTGGGGGGTATTAGTTGCATTTTTTTTTCTTTTTTTTGCATTGTTTGGTCAGGGGTGCAACTTATACGTAATTTAAAAAAAATGTATATATATAAAGCAACAACTGCTATAGGGCACTGTAGGTGTGTTTGCTACTGACAGTAACGCAGACGAAGAAGTGAACTGAACGTGGTAGAATTGTTCCAAAATGACATAGGATGAAAAATCAAGTGATTCTGTGATTTTAAGTGATATAAAGATTATTTAACTTGTCAGCATAGTTTTTTTAAAAATTCTATGTTTATCTTAATATTTGTTCATATGTTGCGCTAACATCCAAGATTTCTCCTGTTTCATGATGCTAAATAAGCATCAATGTAATACGGTGGTGAAGCATGCATATGTTCAGTCTATTATTATCTATTCTGTTATTATGATTTGCCTTTTAATATGAAATGTCCTTTCTTGGCCCTGTAGTTTGATAAATACATTTCTCGATGCGACTTTGATGATGTCTTTTCCTGGCAGATGCATTGATACAGACTATAGGAAGTTGGAACAGTTTTCCCCTGTTTATTGCAGGGGTTATGTTTAATTTAAAACCTGCGATATAGAATCCACAATATAGAATTATTGATGTTTTAGACCCTAAAATAGTTCATTACACAATCTATGTTCTTTTTTCAGGAAGAGATGAACATTTTCACATTTTTTCTCTTGTTTAAACTATCAAAGTTCAACCTTTCACAAAAAAGTAAAAAATGGTAGTAGAATGAAAGCAAAGATCTGCTGGTGATAAACAAATATATGTTCCAGACGAACTGGATGCATTCTGTAGCACAAAGAAGATTGATTGACAAGATTAACAGCCAATCAAGGTGCAGAATACTGTATATGCTAAAGAAAAAAAAACATGCAAGTTGAGTGAAAAAAATCCTTGAAACAGTGAAACAACAATATAAAAAAATACAAAAAATATCATAATAATAACAGTTAATTTATAGCACATATAACCACTATATAATAAAAAAAATGGAGGTCAACATTTAGAGCTTCTTTAAACCGTCATATTTTTGTAAAAAGATTGTGTAAAAATACAATGAGAAGAAGAGTCTGTTTAGATGAGTTTTAACCAGAACCATGGGAAATAACTAGTTATGATTCCAAGGAGAGAAAATAATGGCTGATACATTTAGGAGCTTTTTCAGCAACAGATTTAAGTCAGAGCCGCTCCATTTTCTCCCTTGGGTAATTAAAGGAGGATGACTTATTTTTTTCCCTCAGCCCTTGGTATTCATCCTACGATGGTTTCAAATAAATGTCACCTGTACCTTCATACAATAACGCTTAAGGAAACGAACAGGCTTTTTGTCCATCAAAAAAAAAAAAAAAAAATCTAACAGAGAACAGAACCTCACTATCATTTGCAGATATGTGCAGAGAAGCTGACAAGCTGCAAGGCTATTTCGTAAGAGTGGTATTAACGTGAATGCACCCATAACCACATAAGATTAATGAGCAGCTGGGGCCAGGTGCATTAGTGGTTCATAAACACCATATATACAAAGTGCTTTTGATGAAGCACTTTATCAGAGGTGGTGAGAACAAAGATGGGGAAAGTTTTAAAGATTCTGTACGGTATAAAGGGGGAGAGCCTATGGTTCAGGGTACTGCTTATTTATCAGCTATAGATTCCAAGGTTTGTTAGAAAAACATGGATAATCATGTCGTTCAAAGTCATGTTCCTCTGATAAATATAATGTCTGAACTAATCTGAGTTTTATCTTGACTCGCTTTGTTTCATAATTTGTCATGGCATTTCAGGTCAATAGGTCAAACAAACAAAAAATAAGTAAGATAACTAAAGACTTAAAGTCCAACTGTTCCCATAGGTTTCTATAATTATGCAATTTTTTGCTAAATCTTGTGTCATTTTCAAGGACATAGATTCTGTAGTAGAAATTTGCTTCTGAATTGTGGGCGGGACTGATAGCGTGGATTAAGCCCACCCCCACTTCCCATCACCTGTTTACTCTCTCCTGCTAGCTTACAGCCCCTCACAACCCAAACCTAACATTACCAGTGCAACAAAAAAAATTAAACTTAATTTTCTTTATAAATGTCTTCCCTCATGACAAAAATGGCACGAGAACATGATTAAAAACATCAAAAACATTTTTTTTTATAAGAGCAGGTCATTAAAGTCCCGCTCCAACCATATTTTTTTCTTTTGTAAAATCGTTCCCAGTAGTCTTTCAAATTATTATTGTGCAGTTTTAAGTCAAAATCCAAAAGCCTTTGTTGTTTTTTATGATATATTTTATGAACAGCAGCAGTAGCTTATTAGATAGACGATTCTGGCTTGTGGGCGGGACTACTAGCTCGGAGCAACCCCGCCCCCTTCATCTGCGAGCGTTTCTACCATCTGGTTTTCTGATCCAACACAATTTGAATTATGAAATACTCAGAAATGCAGTTTTAATTGTAAATTATTTGATATAGGTCTTCTATTTTGAGAATAATGATCATCAAAGTTTAAATATATTTTTAAGTATTTGCAAAAGTAAAGTAAAAGAACAGCTAGGAATGTTGAGAATGTGAGTGGTGTGACAACAAGTATTTTGCAATAAATAGTCTGTTAATGAAAAAAGTTTTTCGTTATAGCCTTTCTGTACGCACAGACAATAGATTTGAAATGTAAGAGGATTAGAAAGCACAGATACTTAGTCAATGCGTCTTTATTCTTCCAAGTACAAATAGTTCCTAACAGACTAAAAGGATACTGATGTTTAAACCTGAAAAACAAAAAACAAAAGAGATGAAGAAGCTCAGGAGGATGCAGCTTCAAACTACAAGCTGATTTTTTAAAGCGTCCAAACAGCTTTTGAAAAACAGATATAGGCTAGAGGAGATAGTGGAGATTTATGTGAGCAGTTTGAGTGTTAAAACTATCAGAGCTCGATGCTTTGGGCTTGTGCTGGCTAAAACAAAAAGAGGAACCACTCTCTAATTGCAGTTCCTTTTGAAGGATTAAACCTGCTCTAACAATTAAAATTGTTATACGAAGTATTAAAGCAGTTGGACTTTACAGAGAAAAAGAACCATCATTTACAGAAACATGAGTCACAGTTCAATAAAAACTTGAATGGGTGTTACATCTGTGCTGAAAATTGCAGTTTCTGTCCTCATAGACATCGCTCTACTTGGTATGCATGCCTTGCAGTTGTGTTAGCATCGGCTGTGAAACCGGGAATGAGTTTGCCATTTTAAAGTCTGCACTTGGTTATTACACATACATTTCTAAGTCTACTTATGCAGCTCATGAAGGGAGAGAGCAGTGGAGGAAATACTGCAGGGAGGAAATGATTTCTGCTTTAACTACATGGCAAGACATCTTATATGTATGTGTCACAGGAAGCACAGAGAGGGGTCATGACAGGGGTGCAGCACTGAAACTTTGAGTGAATCTGCCACTGGATATGAGAACACATGTACAGACATGGATTGTTCTGCTTTTTTCCGTATTGCAGACACCAGACAATAGTGGTAAGTGTGAAGGTACAATTTATAGCTTTCACTCTGTCTTTCACTCAACTTGAAACTGGGTTGTGTCTGTGATGGAGTCTGGTAAAGATTGTTGCTCCTCACAAAGACATTCTTCTGTTATATAGAAATATTTCAAGCGCTTCAGCAAGTTTGTTACATTTTAGCATTTTCCTTTAATATTGTAAAAGCTCTTTGACATCTCTGCAAAGCTCTTTAAATTGCTTTTGTATGTGATTTACAAATAAGAGCCTTGCTTTGACTTCTTTTTTTTTCCATAAAAGTCAAAATGTTCACATAATTTCCTGAAGTAGAGTTGGAAAAGGCTTAGTGCAAATCTCATGAATCGTGATTCAGGATTTCTTTCACAGCTCTATTCCGATTTATGAAAGACTTGGTTTCACAAGCTGCAATTATTAATTTCTTCTCCATGGTTACTTTTCAAACAGTTGGCGGTTCCGTAAATTAAAAAAAGGACGCCACTCATGACTCACTATAGATCACTCCAATATTGGTGATATTAGTTGGCAAAGCTAAAGTGCTATGCTAGTAATTTAAAAATTGTTCATGGGGGGAAAAAAAGAAAGCACTACTTTTGATTAAATTTCAGTTTAGAACTCCAGATGGGAAAAATATGCTTTAACTATTTAGCTAAAAGGCTAATCAAACTTGTAAAATGGCTTCAACCATCTCGTTATTTTTTTTTTTAATTATTATCTTCACTTTGGACCAAAAGGCAAATTTCTGTTTATCAAAAACACCAGTTTTAGCTAGGATTAGGATTTTTAAACAAACTGTAACCATTTTGTGTGGGTTTTTTTTTTCTTTTTTTGCACAATGTCAGGTTTTCTGTCTTCCCAGGTCACAATCACACCAGGGCTATGTCCATATTCAATCCCCACTCCTTACAAATACAACAGGACCATAGNACTGGGTTGTGTCTGTGATGGAGTCTGGTAAAGATTGTTGCTCCTTACGAAGACATTCTTCTGTTATATAGAAATATTTCAAGTGCTACTGCAAGTTTAGAAATCATTCAGAGTTGAAAAGTTTTAAGTCACAAAAACCAGGCAGGGTGCTTTAGTTTGTTACATTTTAGCATTTTCTTTTAATATTGTAAAAGCTTTTTGACATCTCTGCAAAGCACTTTAAATTGCTTTTGTATGTGACAAGTGATTTACAAATAAGAGCCTTGCTTTGACTTCTTTTTTTTCCATAAAAGTCACAATGTTCACATAATTTCCTGAAGTACAGTTGGAAGAGGCTTAGTGCAAATCTCATGAATCTTGATTCAGGATTTCTTTCAGCGTTCTATTCCGATTTATGAAGGACTTGGTTTCATATAATTCCAACCGGCCACAAGCTGCAATTATTAATTTCTTCTCCATGGTTACTTTTCAAACAGTTGGCGGTTCCGTAAATTAAAAAAAGGATGCCACTCATGAGTCACTATATATCACTCCAATATTGGTGATATTAGTTGCCACAGCTAAAGTGCTATGCTAGTAATTTAAAAATGGTTCATGGGGGAAAAAAGAAAGCACTACCTTTGATTAAATTTCAGTTTAGAACTCCAGATGGGAAAAATATGCTTTAACTATTTAGCTAAAAGGCTAATCAAACTTGTAAAATGGCTTCAACCATCTTGTTATTTTTTAGAAAAATTATTATCTTCACTTTGGACCAAAAAACAAATTTCTGTTTATCAAAAACACCAGTTTTAGCCAGGATTAGGATTTTTAAACAAAATGTAACCATTTTGTGTGTTTTTTTTTTCTTCTTTTTTTGCACAAAGTCAGGTTTTCTGTCTTCCCAGGTCACAATCACAACAGAGCTTTGTCCATATTCACTCCCCACTCCTTACAAATACAACAGGACCATAGAGTGCC
>NW_023417587.1:11545-12696 GCF_002922805.2 Oryzias melastigma | reverse complement strand
GAGTGTTTATTCTGCATGTGGTCTGAGTTTCTCAATGCGTTACAACATTGTTAGATCCAGAGAAGTGTGTGGAAAACCGCAAACAAGACCAAGGTTGAAAAATAGGGTCATCCAAATACTCATGGATCTACGTATTTATACTTGAACATTTCTTTCTGAGGTGATTTATTCATAGTAGTTAAGACGTTTTCAGTGCCTCATTCAGATTGTTTTTGGTGTTTAAGTGAGGAATGTTGGTATCTGAATGAGTCTTACAGTATATATAAATATGCACTATATGGATTTTTTTTTTGTCTTTGTAAACATCTAGAATGATTTATTCCTAAGAGACTGATGTCAGAGCAGCATAACGTGTTTCTACCCTTCAGGTCTGTTAAGATTTTAATATAAATTCATAACCCAAAGTGACTTCAAACTAGTGATGAGATTCAATTGAATCAGAGAAGGGATCAGAAAATTGTTGACTTATCTTAAAATCAATGAAAAAGCTGAATTTACTATGACTTCTGCACAAAAAAGAACAATATTTTTTAAGAAAAAAATGTGTTCAGTTCAATTTTATGTATATAGCCCAATATCACAAAGAAAATTTGCCTCATTGAGCTTCATGTCGCTAATTTTACAAATAAAATGTAAAATAGTTGACAAGAAATTATCTGCACAAGCATTTAAAAAGAGAAAAATCGGCTCAAAAAGTTAACAGTTGGATAGAATTATTTCAAATTTTATGTTTTACAGCCCAAATATTTATTTATTTGCTATTTATAAGCAAATGGTTTGTATTTTTCATGTTACTAATTGTAGTTAATTTTGAATACAGTTACAAAAAACAAATTTAATAAGTGAAAATAAGTCATTTTTGGAAGAAAACGAGGATACAATCATGTTGCTGTAAGTTGGCCCATCTTTAAAAATCTCATAAAACGTAAAACTAGCTTTTATTCTTAGAACATAAATATTTATTTTTGTTACAAAATAATGGCAATGAATGCCAGTCTATAATTATTAAACGTATCTTTAAAATGTAATCAAAAATCACAATGTAATTTGAATTTATTTAGGCCTTAAATCAAGTTTAAGAGCAAACGATTTCGACTCATTTTAATATTAATTAATCTAGATTTCAGCTCAGACTGAGCCTAAAATCTGCA
>NW_023417587.1:3799-5460 GCF_002922805.2 Oryzias melastigma | reverse complement strand
TAATATCCATAATAGAATCACGGCTGTTTTTACTGCAACGTAGCCTGAGGCCATAAAGATCACTGACATCCAGCAGCGTATTGATTTTCAGCGCTGCCGCTTGCTCACGGAGATATCCCCAGACTCTAAATCTTCTATATTGAGTGTGGCAGATGATGACATATTTAAAGTCTGTGATTCTGTTTTGCTTGTTTTTCACCAAACAACCAAACTTTCTACCTTTGAGAGGTTCTCCTGACCCAATGTGTTGCCCGTTAACCTAATTAACCTTTCTTCTATCCAATTATGCCTCTAGTCTGCATCTAATGAAGCTAATTAATCCAATGTAAAATGTCCCCCAGGTGTTTTTTTGTCTCACCTTCCTCAGTCTTCTGTTTACCATCTTTCAGCTTATTTTAGGTGAATCAGTAGCTGCGTTTCCATTACATATATGAGCAAAACTTTATCGAAATGTTGAAAAAACACATTTTGCAATTACACTGTTTCTATTAAATCATAATTATGCACATAAATACAAACCAACTCACTGAATAAGTCACTCAAGAACGATAGATGAGAGCAATACTTTTATTTACAGAAGATACTGTGCCTCGGCACTCGTGATCATCATCATCCATCAAAGGAGACGTTGGCGTCTTATTCAGGCCACGGAGCGAGCGGTTACAGATGAAGAGATTTCCCAGTACCGGAAGCCCCCTGGTACTGGGAAAATCTTTGAATGATCACATAGACCCAGACGTGGAGATGCGATTACCAATGTTCTCTTGGCGATAGATAAACCTGATCTCTCAACATCATCCGTGTCTTCCAAACTTTGTGAGTGAGATATACACAGACAGTGCTCCATGCACCAACCAGACTTAAAACATTAGCTGGTTGCTCCTCCCACATGTGGCTATGGCGTCAAGCTTAACCCTTTAACTACCCCCAAAAAACACCCAAAAAAGTATTTTAAGATGCTGCTTATTGCCTTGGTACGGAACCCCCAAAGGGACATCAAAGTAAAAAAAAAAAAAAGAAGTAAAACATTTCTTTTTTCTAAAACTACTTAGAAAAAAAAAGGGTCGGTGACTGATGCGCACCACTAGTGACTGTTTCACACCAGTTACTCTCTGGTGCGCAACACTCACTATCAAGATTTTTTTTTGCTTTTTATTGCTTCAATTTTTACCAAACAAAGTTCTGGTTAGTTACTGATGCACACCAGATAGTAACCTTTTTTTTCTCTAAAAGTTGAATTAAAAAAATGTTTTGGTTACTAATTGATGCGCACCAGTTACTATTTGGTGTGCATCTATTACTAACCAGAAATCTTTTTTTTTTTGTAATTATTTCAATTTTTTTCTTCAGTTTCCCTTTGGGGATCTGTACCTTGGAGAGTAATAATACACACAATTAATATCTTTAAAAACATGTTTTCTAAATTTTTTCACCATTTGGTTGAGCAGGCAGTTAAAGGGTTAAGGAACACATTTTTGACAGGCTGGTGGGCAACGTGACAAGAGAGGGTCAAGCCACGCTAATTTGTCCCACAAATCACGTTCGGTGTGAATGTAGCATAGGCGTAGTATCCGGTTGTTGGTCATGTGACACATTTATTTATATTTATTGAAAGATTAAACAATAAATCATTGTCAGGAGTTAGAGCTCTGGCTCCACCT
>NW_023417587.1:0-2715 GCF_002922805.2 Oryzias melastigma | reverse complement strand
TTGAAAGCTACCAATTATTTCCCAGACTTCCTGCCTCTGTCTTCCCTCATCTGTCTCTGCTCAGACTGTAAGCAGTTTAGTCATTCAGCCCTGAAAGTAGTGACGCGCCGAGAACTGCAATCACACCTATACATCTGTCTTTTCTTATCAGCCTTCAGCAGATGAAGCAACTCCGTCGCCACGCAATTTATCAGATTCCCAGAGAGCATCAATTTGACTGACAACTGACCAAACAGAGCAGAACGTAAACTCAGATAGGATCCCTTATTTTTATGAGCTGATACGGAAAGTTCTTCACTCTCTTTTTTTTCTCCTTTCCTCACCAATGATGCTGAATTATGTGTTATTCTTTAGGTTAACTGATGGCTTCATTTTTGACTTTAGCAAAAAAAAGTTTTTCTTTAGATCAAACTAACCTGTAACTTTAAAAAAACAAATGTTTGGAGTAAACAACCACTTAGTAATTATATACCCAAAGCACTTTGGATTGGTGGGACCAGATTTGATTTCTTGAAATTTCCAATTTACTGAAATGGTTGAATAATAAATTATTTTTTTCAAGATATATATATCAGAACGTGTATTTAGCTAGTTAGCTTATTATGAACACAAGGGCTGTCACGATTACTCGACTAATCGACTGTTAAAATAGTCGACGACTAATTTAATCGTCGATTAGTCGTTACTTAATATTATATGGAGTCAGAGTGTAGTAAAGTGGAAAGTTATAATGGCATTATGCTAGTGTTCTGGACTATTTTGGTTTTCTTTAGGGTTTTTAGGCTAACTTGGAGTTTAGCTAATATTTCAGCTACATGCTAGCTATATTGACTAACTTGGGCTTTTTCAGGATTTTTTTAGGTTATTTTGAAATTTAGCTAATATTTCAGCTACAAACGAGCTGTTTTGGCTAATTTAATTTTTTTTGTGTGTTTTAGGCTAATTTGGAGTGTAGCTAATATTTCAGCTACATGCTAGCTATTTTGGCTCATTTAGGATGTTTCAGTTTTTAGGCTAACTTGGTGTTTAGCTAATATTTCAGCTACAAGCTAGCTGCTTTGGCTAACTCAGGCTTTTTTGGTTTCATTTTTAGACTAATTTGGAGTTTAGCTAATATTTCAGCTACATCCTAGTTACTTTGGCTAATTTAGGATTTTCTTTTTGTTTTTTAGGCTAATTTGGAGTCTAGCTAATATTTCAGCTACATGCTAGCTATTTTGGCTCATTTAAGATTTTTCAGTTTTTAGGCTAACTTGGTGTTTAGCTAATATTTCAGCTACATGCTAGCTATGTTGGCTAACTTAGGCTTTTTTCAGGTTATTTTGAAGTTTGTCAACTATTTTAACTACATGCTAGCTATATTGGCTAACTTAGGCTTTTTTCAGGGTTTTTTCAGGTTATTTTGAAGTTTATCAACTATTTTAACTACATGCTAGCTGTTTTGGCTAACTTAGGCTTTTTTTTATTTTATAGGCTAATTTGAAGTTTAGCTAATATTTCAGCTACATCCTAGTTGCTTTGGCTAATTTAGGATTTTTTTTGCTTTTTTGCTTTTTAGGCTAATTTGGAGTGTAGCTAATATTTCAGCTACATGCTAGCTATTTTGGCACATTTAGGATTTTTCAGTTTTAAGGCTAACTTGGTGTTTAGCTAATATTTCAGCTACATGCTAGCTATATTGGCTAACTTGGGCTTTTTCAGGGTTTTTTTCAGGTTATTTTGAAGTTTATCAACTATTTTAACTACATGCTAGCTGTTTTGGCTAACTTAGGCTTTTTTATTTTTATTTTTTAGGCTTATTTGAAGTTTAGCTAATATTTCAGCTACATCCTAGTTGCTTTGGCTATTTTAGCATTTTTTAGGCTAATTTGTAGTGTTGCTAATATTTCAGTTACATGCTAACTATTTTGGATAATTTAGGAATTTTTCAGTTTTTAGGCTACTTTTGACTTTAGCTAATATTTTAGATGAATGCTAGCTGTCTTGGCTAACTTAGGCTTTTTTATTTTATCTTTTAGGCTAATTTGAAGTTGTGCAGTGATTTTAGCTATCAGTTTTAGCATCTTCAGCTATCAGCACCAACATCTTCAGCTGCCAAATTCAGCGTACAGCTTTCACTTTAGCAATATTGCTTGTAAAGCTATATATCTAGTTTTTTGTTCGTTAAAAGGTAACGATGGCTAAGATCTGTGCTTTACATCAGTTTGCACATGACCCTATTAGTCGCCTAATCGTAAAAATTATTTGGTGATTAGTCGACTATTAAAATAATCGTGTGGCAGCACTAATGAACACAATACATATGTTTTTGTTTGGATTCAAACATTGCATAGACATAGATGAATGTATTAGTTACATTAAAACTGTGAAAAAATATGGAATTACCATCATTTTGAAGTAACTCTCTTTCAATACATGTCCAGCTGTCAGCAGCTCTGATGTTTGATGGCGTTCACGTGGTGGTCAACGCCGTGCGGGAGCTGAACCGAAGTCAGGAGATCGGAGTGAAACCGTTGAGCTGCACCTCCCCGCTCATCTGGCAGCATGGGACCAGCCTCATGAACTACCTACGAATGGTACACGCACACACACACAGAAGGACCTGCAACACCACTCAAAACCAGAAGTCCTTGACTTTTTTTTTTACAATTCTAAACTCTTTAGTTAATCTCAGTTTCAAAAGCACTACTTTAACCATTTTTGTGCCATATTGAG
>NW_023417586.1:9275-13114 GCF_002922805.2 Oryzias melastigma | reverse complement strand
TAATTGCAGATTGCTCAAAACAATGTTTTATTTCTCACTCAATAAACATGTTGTGTATTTGTGATTTGTTTTCTGTTTCTAATACAGAACATGCAAACAAATTATTTAGAATATAAGCAGAGAAAGATTTTCCATAATTTGGTTCCCGTGTGTTTGTAGCCAGTGTTTGTGCACAATTATTTTTCTAACAATTAAGGTCAATCAAATTTAGATTTGACAAAAGTCCACCCTCCCCAGAATAATAGTGGGTGGGTCCTGACCAATCAGGATGAAGGAGCCAGAATTCTCTGGATTATTTTCCCCCCCATTTGACAAAAGTAAGTTTTACAGATTTCTGAAGAATAAAAAAAAATAAAAGTTCACTGTTGTTTTTAATCACAGTTCGTGATTTAACTTAATTAATAAATAAAATGTCACCCAGCTTTAAGTAACTTCTTGACCCTGAAGTTTAGTCGCCTTCTCAAAAAGTCACACAGGTGCCCTCCAGTGGTGACTCTCAGGTTGAAACAGAGTTAATAAGTAACTTAATTTCTCAAAGTGGGCTGCATGGTGGCACAGTGGTTAGCGCTCTCCCCTCACAGCGAGAAGGCCCCGGTTCAAATCCCGGCTGGGACCTTTCTGTGTGGAGTTTGCATGTTCTCCCCGTGCATGCGTGGGTTTTCACCGGGGACTCCGGCTTCCTCCCACCGTCCAAAAACATGCTTCATAGGTTCATTGGTGACTCTAAATTGCCCCTAGGTGTGAATGTGAGAGTGAATGGGTGTGTGATTGAGGCCCTGCGACAGACTGGCGACCTGTCCAGGGTGAACCCCGCCTTCGCCCATCAGTAGCCGGGATAGGCTCCGGCACCCCCGCGACCCCGACAGGGAAGAAGCGGTCAAGAAAATGAATGGATGGATGGATTTCTCAAAGTAACCACTTGGGTTTTTTTTTTTTAAATAAGTCAGTCTTTTCCTCAATTATCCAAACCTAAATAAGAGGAAACCTAATTATCAAAAAGCTGCTGCTTTGAGAAAAGAGATAATAGAAACTGAATCCATCTTCTCCATGTTTGAATTTGACTCTAAGAACTGACAAAGACCAGATGACCAGAGATGTTTGATTGGTACATACTGGGTCAGGAGGTCAACTGTGCATTTTGGTGCTGAACCATTTAAAGCTTTATAAAACCAGCAAACAGAACCTCAAAGCATGTCCCTTTGGCAGCCATTGGAAAGACCTCAGAGCTGGACTGATGTGGTCTCCCTTTTTGGTCTTTGTGAGAACCTGAGCAGCAGAGATCTGAATAGGCTGCATATTGGAGTTTTTTGATAGTCCTATAAAAACACTATATTAGTCAAGTAGACAAAAGTTGAAAGGATAAAGTAATTTCTCCAGGTTCTACATCAGATCTTTGAAATTCTTTGAAGATGATAGTTTGCTGTTTTGTCATTGCCTTAATGTGTTGGTCTGGTTGGTGGTTTTTAGATGAATAGACTGAAGCTCTGTAGTGACCTTCACCCATCTTTTATTGAGCCCAAAGACAATAACCTAACTCCATTATGTTTTTGTTTAGCTAAAGTAAATTATGGCACATCCTGTCATTATTACCCTCAATGCATTCAACAAAAGCCTACAGAAAGCTCCTGGTGTCATTGTAATTTATGTGTGTGTCATCTGCGTAACTATGGAAACTAATACTGTTGATCTTTATAATCTGGACCAGTGGGATTAAAAACATTTTTAGTATAGTTAACTGCTTTGTGTTTGTCACTTATCTCTGAGGATGAGTTTGATAGTTTCTTGTCACATGAATTACTATGAGGAAGACGATGGGAAACTTCCTCTGGTTTAGTTTCTTGAAATTCTATTTAATGTCTCTTCACCACGAACCATAACAGCATAGACAACAAAGAGCAACCAAGGCTGATAACAAACCTCAGAGTTCAGTCATTTTAGGAAAGTTAATGTGGTTTTGTGGAAAGCCGGAGTAAAGCCAGTCCCCGCAAAGACTTCAAAAGTATGTTAGAAATAACAAATATATTCCATTTAAAATAAATCCAGAGGACAAAATTATTTTTTTTTAATTATCTTTGTCATCTCATCATGTCTAACCACAGGCTTCTGAGAAGTGTTCAATCTGGACAGATTATAGTCATAAATCTCATCTAGATTCAAGCTGCTGCATTTGGCCCCTAATAAGAGAGTAACAGTGTTTTAAGGTAACTGCAAACATGTCATTTTTAATTAAATTACCCACTTTTTGTTATCCTACTAAAATCCCAAAAAGCTGAAAAAATTATCATAAAAATTAAAAAAAAAAGTAAAACAAAGTACATCACTGCTTCTATAAAATATCACAAATGCATTAAAAACATGAATTCAATTGTAACTAAAATGTATTAGAAAAGTAGAACTAAAGAAGGTTAAACACAAGGTAAAAACAAAATATTATGAATAAGAAAATAATTAAGAGAAAAAAAACAGAAAGCCACAATTTTAAAATAAGAGCGCCTGAGCTAAAAACAAACAAAAAAACTGCATATTTTAAAGCTGACTACTGAAGAATGCAAACATTTGTTTATTCAAAGAACTGTGACCAAAGTCCCCTTACTACCTTGCCAGCAAGGCCAAGTGGGCCCCGAATGGTTTAAAAGTGGCTTAAGTGGGCACTCAGAGGGCACTGTAGCATGTTAGCTAGCGAGCTCTGCTGCCCAGGGACTGCTGCCCAGGGACCTTAAGCCAATTTGGGCAAAGACGGGTTGGGCCACCATGGAAACTGCAGACAGAACCAACTGGGCTCACATTTTCTCCCCACTTTTAAACTACATGGAGCCCACTTAGCCTTGCTAGCTGGGTAGGAACTTTGTTTGCCTTACATGTTGGTTTTTTTCCCTACACCTTCACCACATGTGATCCCAACCGCTAACCAAGTTTCTATATTTGTATACAACATTAAAATAAGGGGGTGGGACATTATCCACAAAAGAAAATAGACAGTGGAAGATGGAAAAGTAAAAAATATATTTTAAATTTAATATAAAAAATTGAATGCTGGTATCAGAATATATACATATATAGAGAGAGAGAATATAATGGTAGATATCATTTAAAAATTTGCCTCTTAAAACTACACCAAAAATAAAGGGAGCAGAAACATCCAAACAGGCTTTTTTTGTGAATTACTCAACTTTCACATAAACAGTTTGTTGTTTTTATCTATTAAAAACAAGTCGTATATATATTAATTAGCCAAGTATCAAGTGAATGAGCCACATCTGGCACTAGAAAATAACTTTTTCAGCATCATACTAGCAAGATGGCGGCATACATGGTGGCGAGAATTAGCAGTTTAGCCTACTTTCAGCATATGTGTGCTAGCTCCTGATGGGCACTGAAGCGCCTGCTATTGCTGGCCCAACGTGTTTTTGTTTTTATTATCAGAACTTGGGACCACGTCTTCTACTTCTGTGATTTCCTCTTCTTGTTTCGCTGGCGGCGCGGGACAGGAAAACTGCTAACAGAGCAACACACAAAAATAACCTCTTCAAGTCTATTTAAATGATTGTGGTTGCATGGATAGGTCAATGAAAGTGAACTGGTGTCACTTCTGAGCGTGGGCTTACACTTAGGGGATCGTTTTTTTCTAGGAAGGACTGGTACTTCTGTGGCGGGCGAGGAATCGGAGGAAACAGGAGTTTAGAGAGCCTGAGAAAACACAAGCACACAAAGAAAGCTTTCTGAAACAAAATGTTGTTACATTGACCTTATTTTACCCATTTTTAAAAGCTAACATTCACAGATAAATGTTGTAACCCCCCCCCCAAAAAAAAAACTTGAAAAACTCATATCCTCCCCAA
>NW_023417586.1:0-1775 GCF_002922805.2 Oryzias melastigma | reverse complement strand
AAAGAGATGGGCCTATAGTTGGTAAAGTGATGTTTGTTACCAGTTGTTTTGTACAGAGGTATGACTTTAGCTAAGGTTGGGAAAGGAACCCGATTGAAATGACAAATTAAAAATATATTTTAATAGTATTAAGATCCCATCGATCACCTGTTTTACGACTTTCATATCAATCTCTGTTGAAGTTTTATTTTCATATTTTTTAACTGTCCAATATTTCTTTTTCCTTGATGGGATTTAAGAACATTGAGTTACTATTTCTTTCAATTAGATCATTCAAGTGATCTTCAGTGGTATTTTGTTGGGAGATGCTTTTCGCAATATCTGGTCCAACATTAACAAAGAAATGATTTAACTTATCAGCCATTTCCCCACTGTCAGCCACAACAATATCATTGTCCAGGAAATATTCAGGTATGTCAGAGTGTCTTGAGCTGTTTCCAAGAATACTATTAATAATATTCCATGTGACTCTAATATTATTGTTATTATTTTCTAATAATTTTCTATAATAATCTTTCTTACTGGTCCTTAAAATATGAATTAGCTTGTTTTTATATTTCTTATACCTGAGTTCATTCTCTTTACTTCTGAATCTTAAAATTTTTTTATAAAGAGATTTTTTTTTTTTTGCAGGCGTTTTGTAAACCTCTGGTCATCCACGGACAGTTGAAATATTTCAGTTTAGAAGTATTTACTTTGACTGGACAGTTTTTATCATATAACTTTTAAACATTCTAAAAAAACAACTCATAGGCATCATCCACGTTACTTGTTTCTAATATTACCTCCGAGTTTTGTGCCGAAAGATCTTCCTTGAGTTTCCGTATTGATTCTTCAGTTCTAATTCTTTTGTATATGCAATGTCTAATTGATTTTTTTACCTTATAACTATAATCTAGGTTAATAAAAACAGGCAAATAAAGATGGTTAATGTGATGGTTAATGACAATTAATGACAATAATCTTTTGTTTTTCACTTGCTAAATTTTTTTTGTTGGGTCATTGCGTGTTGTTTTATTTTAACTAGATTTGGAAAAAAAAATAGGCTACCCATGTTTAGCCAATATAGAAAACCTGTATATTTTCATGTGAAGACTGATTTTGATATGTCAGACATTTTTTTTTCTTCTTCCTCTTCTTCTTTTTTGTGGCTTTTAAGTTTTCATAGAAAAATATTAGACACCGAAACAGACCTCGGAAATCCTACATTAAAAAAAGCTAGTTCCCTGACCGGGAATCGAACCCGGGCCGCGGCGGTGAGAGCGCCGAATCCTAACCACTAGACCACCAGGGACGCTGTAGTTAAGACTGAGAGTTTTTCGTTTTTATATTAGACCAGGCGGGAAAATACATTTGTCATTAGGGGGCGATATCACGTCATGTTCATCCTATCTACACTTATTGTTTGTATTGTTATAAATTGCAGGTGGAAGCGTTCGAATTACTTGTTTCTATGATACATTTTCTAATGTGACCACCAGGTTTCTTTTAAAACAAGAAAAGACTTAGTAGCAGGTCTGTCCGGTCGCCTGCACTACAAAGCTCCGAAAAACGTGGTTTCGATTTCACTGCTGGACCAGGAGTAAGAAACTCCTCTACTCATTCACGAAAACGGCAAACATATCCAGGAATTTAAAGGTAAAACTCTGTAGCCATTAACAATTTAGGTGTAGCTCAATTATATTAACTTGTGTATTTTTAATACCTTCAGCATGTCGGCTAAAGACACGTTAAGGAGTAATAAAACAGCTATTCTGTCGACTTTGTGCGTGGAT
>NW_023417585.1:6796-12722 GCF_002922805.2 Oryzias melastigma | reverse complement strand
GTGAGGATGATGATCAGAACAAATCTTCTAAAGGAGAGGATGAAAATGAGAAAAGATGCTGTATGGAAAATGCCTTTGAAACACCTGGACCATCAAGCACAGGTGATGTTTCTACATCACTTAAAGGCTTTTTTTAATAGTTTTCTTTTTTCTTTTTTGACAAATTAGCGATAAAATAAATTAAATCCATTTGTTTACCGTTAAAATCAAAGACCCTAGTACAGGGGAGGGCAAACCACGGCCCTGGGGCCATATACGGCCCATCAAACTGTGTAATCTGGCCCACCAAACTAGAATAAATTAGAATGATAATCCTTATTCATTCTTTATTTCACCTGTAATTCTGGTGTATCCCCACTGATGATGGAACACAGATCCATTGACCTCAAAACATTTGTAGTTTTTCTGACGTTCATATGTGTCGGACAGGCGTTCTTCTGATAATTCAAACACCCCCTGAATGCAGCATTTCTCTAAGTTTGCATTGATTTTCAGCCCATTGATGCTATTGGCACTAAAATGAGAACAAAAGCCATAGCTTTGACTCAACAGAAACTCTCCATTTTAAAAAGATTTGTACATTTATTTTCGATCAAGATGAAGGTATGTTTTCATCCAGATTGCGTGTCATTTCTTTCTCTTATTATGAGGTGGATTACCAAAATGTGCCACATATCTGCTCCTGGTCCGGCCCGCCTGTCGAATGTTAGAACCCTTTGTGGCCCATCAGTCAAGTAGTATCTAGTATCTAGTATCTTAAATATTCTCTTCAACATTGTCAAATTTCAGATTAAAAAACAAAAAACAAAAAAAGAGTACGCATATGGTTGATAAAAAAATCTAAAACCAAAACTCTGGCCTTGTGTGCCCAGTTAGGGCCTTTGTGCGGGGGTTGCTGGGGATGGGCGGGACGTACTCATGTTTCTTGACACCCCAGCCAACAGGAGGACAGCGCTGTCAGATTACTTTTAGGGGTATACTTTAGCTTTTCTTTTTCCATTTTATTTGTTTGTTTCTGTGTTTGCTTTTATGAAGAGTTTATCTTATTATTTTATTGCATGTGTGGGGAATATGTTTTATGTTTTTTATGCAGTTTGAGCTGTTTCTTTTAACATGAAAGGTGCTAAATAAATAAAATGAATTTGAATCTGAATATGACAAAATGAGAAACAATATTTTTAAACTTTATTTGATTAATTCTTAGTCCTCCCTGTTTCCTTTTTGAGGTTTTTACTATTAGCAATTATTCCTTTTTTATTTTTAAGAGTAATAATGTTTTTTTGTGGGTTTTAAGTGCCCAAGGCTTTTATCTAGCTTAAGTTAACTGATGTTTTTCTTAACGTCCTGCATGCTTTGTCAGCATTCACACGATAGTGATTCTCCTGCTCCTTTTCGTACATTTTCGGCATGTAAAAACTCAATCACACTTTCAGTGCTTTCAGCAAAATTGGTATCAAAACGTTCAGCTCATTCAGGAATTATTGATTGTAATTTTGGTATTTATAAACTTTATAGTTTTTGAAATATTGAGCAAAATATGTCCTATAGGATTTGGATGAGAAAGTCTTCAAATTTCAAAATTTTAAGTAGATTAGCAACAAACCTTTAAATATATTCTATGATTGAGATATTCCATAATATACTTTGCTTTCAACTTTTATAGTAATTATAAAAAAATGAGTTTACCAAGCAACACACTAACTTTTTTGGATAATTTGTTATTTAATGGCTGTTTTTTAGGCTAATTTAGAAGTTTAGCTTTTATTTTAGCAACATGCTAGCGTCTTTGACTAATTTAGTTTATTGAGGAGTTTTAGGCTATTTTGGAGTCTAGCTAGTATTTAAGTGATGATCTAGCTTTTTTTGGCTAATTTGGCATCTACTGAGATTTTGAATGCCAATTTGGAGTTTATCTAATATTTTAACAACATGCTAACGTTTTTTGGTTAGTCTGTTATCTGCTGAGGTTTTTATAGGCTAATTTAGTTTAACTTCTATTTTTGCAACAGGCTAATGTTTTTGGATAAATTAGTTTACTGAGGAATTTTAGACTGTATTGGAGTCTAGCTGGTATTTAAGCAACGAGCTAGCTTTTTTAAGTAATTTGGCATCTACTGAGGTTCTTTTGGGCTAATTTAGAGTTTAGCTTTTATTTAAATAACACAATAAATATTTTTGCAAAATTGGCATATATTAGGGATTTTTAAGCAATTCAACGTAGGTCAATTTAGGTCAACTTCAGCGCTCTTTCATAGTTCTTTAAAAAAGATTTCCAGTCTTTTATTAAATTTAAAATTGTGCAAATAGCTTTTGCCATTCCCAGTAAATCCCTTCAACATTTAACATAAATTGCGTCACCATTTTCAGCGAAAAGCTTCAGCCTCTTCCGAGACTACTTTCAACAAAAAGCATTCACACTAGCATTATCGCAGGTAATGCAACTTTTCCAGTTATAATTAAGTTCATTTAACTTCCAAACTCACACTCTGAAACTAGAGGGGATCATGCAGTGGTACATTATCTTTCTTACTTTGGCCAACACAGTCAGTTTAGTTTCGAGCCCTCACTCCTCTGTTGTCTGTGCCAGTTGCTGTGACTCTCCTGGAGGTTACGCCCACTCACCAGAGGTTTCAGTGGAAAGGTGCGCAACTGCTTGTACTTAGCTTGATTTGTTAGACCAGTGTCTCAGTGTACCTGTCCTCAGTGTTGGTGTATTCTGATCTGTTCAATTTACTTTCTTTCCTATGCTAGCTTTTCAAGGTTTTTTGCGTTTTTCCTCAACAGAAGTGGCAGTTTTTGTTGTGAAATTACCAGTACTTCATTGAGCCTCGCCTGGTCTGCCCTGCATCTGGGTCATCTGGATGTACAGCAACATCAGTATACTTTTAAGCATTTTACTATTTTTTTTTTCTGCAAGTGCACAAATCTCCTACAGCAGAAGAAATCTGCCTTTTCTATCTGGACACTCCCAGAACTCTTCCAACAACTGGGGAGTAATCCACACTCCGCAACTGGGGCGTGTGCAAAGAAGACACCAAAAACAGAAGAGCGGGAAGCACACAGGACAACAAGCTAATCTAAAGGCTAATCTATATGGACCGACTGAGCTGAATGTTTTCCTGCAAACACTACAAGATCTATGAAACAAAACTACAGACAATCTCACACCAACTGGATCCCTGGGTAATTTTTATGATGAAATCCAGGTTGAATCATAACATCTCTGACATTTGTATCAAGCTACAAGGCCGCACATATATAGTGAGCAGGACTGTTAACTCTGTTTAGAGCAAAGGTGGTGGACTTAATAGTACAAACATTGCATTCCTTCTGCTACTGTGTTCACTATTTCACCTTTATCTGCTTCGGCTTTTATGTCTGAGAGCTAATGCTAAGCTAATGGTATAGATACATGTTATGAAGGAATGGTGCTTCACAGATGCAATTGGCTCGCTTTAATAAATAATTTGGGTTGATTAATCACGTGCGTTAACGCGTTAATGTTTATAGACCTAGTAATTATTGATTAGCTTAACTGAGTGATTGACTAAACCAGAGGTCACCAACCTTATTGAAAACTGAGAGCTACTTCATGGGTACTGGGTCATTTGATGGGCTACCAGTTTGAAATAACAAATTATCTTAGTTTGCATTTAGTTAAAGATTATTAATAATGAATAATGATTCTCTTCTATGTGAAGACACTGATTTCTCACCATAGTTATCAACAATGCCCCATTTTCACTGTGTTGTTCCATGTTTATCAAATATTTAATGTTAAAGAAAAACCAACTCACACATTTTTAAACAAATCTTCTCACATTTTGAACTAATGACCAAATCTGCAGCATTTTTAACTAAATTAAGGATCTTTGAACTGGAGTAGGTCAGAGGTCACCTAAACTTATCTAAAGTTCATTATCATTTACATATTTTTAAGACTTTTTAATTTATAAATATATTTAAATACAAGTATAATTTTTAAAAAAAGAGGATCGACAGAATACAATGTAATTTTAGACACTCACAAGTGAGTTGTGCTATTTTTAGAAGAGCCCTGCAGCCTGTGTGGTCCTTGGGGGCACCTGGTGTTGGTGACCCCTGGACTAAACACACACCTGATCCAGGTGAGTAGTATTTCCTGAAGCAGGGTTGGCTGCGAAACACGCTAATGTGTAGCTAATGAGGAACAAGGTTAAAAGGACAAAGTGGATTCAAGGACGTTTGGACGTTTGCAAGGATGAAACAACTTCTTAAAAAGTGACAGTATTGTCACATATATTTGCCATTTCTTTTGTTTTTGATTATTGAAGGAGCCATACCATGATTGTCTGAAGCCTTTCAGAGTGAACTATATCCATATATAATATTATATATTACCTTTGGAACACTAAAAAACAAACTATTTGTGAGATATCAGTTTTTTCGTGAGTTTTTTGCTACGTGTGGGTGCGACATTTCATGTCGTCATCCTAGAGACGGCAGCATGTCTGCATTTGTTTCACAAAAATAAACATCAACATTTTTTCAAAGATGAACGTACCATATATCTAAACTTAGTAGCCCCGGCCATCGCTACCCTGGTTCACAAACACACTCTGCACGACTGTGCCCGACGGGGGTGCGAGGAGCCCCGCTTCTAAAGTAACTAACGTCTGTTTGAGCTGGAATTTATTGAAAACAGGACACAACTGGAAGATATACCGTATTCTGTGTCTACAATTAGAAGTTTTTTGCTGATCATCACTAGGTCTGTGGAGAAATTGGGTGTTGGTGTTAGACTAGGGTGGAACTGTCAGAGCAGACTCTTCCTGGAAGAGGCGGGCTCACTCTGTGACATCATCGTGTGAGGACCCGCTCGTTTTCATGGGTATGGGAGGGGCTGCCGTTGAGAGCGCAGGTTTTTAGAGGATTACTCAGAAATGCATGAACGGATCAAAATACCACTTTGAGGTTCTTTATAGTGAGGAATGAACAGCATGATACACTTGAAAGATCAAAAAGTTGGTTTATCATGGTATTTCCCCTTTAAGTTTAAGGTTCTTGGTATACGACATCCATCATCAGAAAAATAACATAATACATAAGACACTTTTCATCGGAGTGAGAGTTCAAAGATTCTTTAGGGCTTCAATAAAAAGATGGAGTAGAGAAATGTGTCAACATGTTCAGTAAATGTTCAAGTAAAACTGCTGTTTTCCCTCAGAAAATCCTCGTCTTAGACAGACCGGGCAGAGCATTGCAATGCTGTGTGGAGTGTGATGCTCACTTGCAGATGTCTAAACTTGCATAAAGTATTGATTGTGGTGTGTTTGGAGTTGAAGAAAATGGAAATCCACTGGAACAAAGTGTGCTATTCATGAAAGAGCAGGCTGGGTCAATGCTTCATGGTGGGTGGCTCACGCTGAGGCTCAGCAGTTGACGGTCAACTCTCAAGTGGCTCAGCGCCGCAACAACAGAAGCGCAGTCTAAGAGCTAAGAAAAGAAACGGGTCGCTGTGAGGGCCACTGCTGTCTTGTTTTATTATTTGTCTTCATTGTTTTATTGACATTCACCTGTGAAGCAAGACAGGATACCACAGAACGGAGAAAATCATGCCTGCAGGCTCCAAGTTGATGTTATGTTGTCCAACTTAGGCAAGTTGAGTTTTTAAGTTAAGAGACATACATTGAATTTACATTTAAAGACATTTTTTTAACCTAAATAATATTTTTCCATCACAATAACCCAAGTAACCAATGACCAAAAGAAAAAAAACAAAAGAAAAAGCTAACACGTGTCAGTGCATTCAGCTGTTTTTTAAGGGGCATGTCAGTGCTGGTGGGTACATGACTCTCTGCCCCATCACTGTTCATGGTAAATCCAACTTTATATAGTTTAGATTCAGAAACAAAATGATGGTCCTCCATGAATGAACCAATGCTGA
>NW_023417585.1:0-6729 GCF_002922805.2 Oryzias melastigma | reverse complement strand
TTTTATTTCTTTGTCTTAACATTGATGGAGAATCCACAAAGAACAAAGCAGTGGCCAAATTTACTGGAGACCAGGACAATCAATCTCTAAAACACCAAAAACACTAACAGTAAACTAAATTGATCCGATTGTCCTGACTGCCCATCTTTGTCAGCAAAGTTTCTCAGTTCTTATACTGAGTCTCATATCAAGACTACAGAGATATCCAACATGGACAGGTGTGTTTCTATCAAGGTAAATATGTGCTTATACACAAGCTTGAATTACACATGTAAAACTGAATGTGAAGTTGCAGGACAAAGGAGGACTTATGAGAAAAACGTGTACTTGTGAAATATAATGTAGGAACTAGTCTGACAAAAATCTTAATTTGTGTCTAAATAAAAAATGTGTCTGAAAACCTTGAAGGGAAATATAAAATAGAAGTGAATTATTCCAGCTTGGTGCACCATTGCTGAGAAGGTTCAGAAAGACACAGCATCGTCTTGATCTCCTGTCCTCTGATTGGTTGATTTCCAAGGAGAGCGCTCCTTTACCCCTCCTCCTCACACTCTAACACAAGTTAGTTTTGGCACAAATATTTCACAGGGAGTATGCTAAAAGTCAGAAACACGCTGAAACTCCCAAAGCTTCTACCAAAGAAAATTAATCCTACAAGAAAATATTTTTTAAGTCTTAAAAGTTGTTTTTTACCCTGCAAACTCAAATAAAATCTTAAGTGTGTTTGTGGGGTTTTTTTTACATTAGAACATATTTACACACAAGTTAAGATTCTTGTCAGGCAAATTCCTACATTATATTCCACAAGTACACATTTTGCTCACATGTTCTCCTTTTCCAACTTCACATTCAGTTTTACATGTGTGTGTTTTAAACGCGAATGTGTGTGTGATTCTAGCGTGTGGGTACTAGCACATATTTACCTTGATATGTTTCTTGCCTGGAACCACGGTGGTGCAGTGGTTAGCGCTTTTGCCTCACAGCAAGAATGCCCCGGTTCGAATCCCGGCTGGGGGATCTGAAGCAGAACCATCAACTGGGACCTTTCTGTGTGGAATTTGCATGTTCTCCCCGTGCATGTGGGGGTTTTCAGCGGGGACTCCGGCTTCCTCCCACCATCCAGAAACATGCTTCATAGGTTACAGTAAATTGTCTCTATGAATGAACGTTAGTGTGTGTGATTGAGGCCCTGCGACTCATGCAACCTGTCCAGCGTGTACCCGGGCTTCACCCATCCATAGGTTAGGCTCCGACACCCCGTGACCCTGAAACTGACATGCAGCTGAGATGTAGTTCACTTTCGGCAGTGATTTGGCAGATGCCCTTCCTGACACAACCCTGTACTTGAGGGGCACAGGGACCCAGTTAGGCAGCAGCATCAAGGGTCTTGTCTAAGGACCCAATCTGGGTGGGGATCAGTGGACAACCCTGGAATCGAACCCAGGGCTCCTGAGTGCCAGCCCTTCACCTAGCCCACTGAGCCACCCAGCCGCTGACATGCAGCTGAGATGATGATGATTAATGATGTCTCTTGCCAAAATGAAGATAATTTCTGCACCAAACTGGAAGTTTAGAGAGAAGGAACGGCTTTCTTAAAGTTACTGCAGCTCAGAAATATACAAAATGCAAAACAAAGCTAGAATAATACTTACCAGAAAATAAGCATTGATTTCATTCTGGAATTTGAAATAGCTGTCTAAAACCCTCTGAAATGTCGCTACAGCCTTGTTACAGTGAGGCCAGAGCAACAAGAGCTGCAACAATGGGCCGGGTGGAGCAGAGTTTGGTTTTCTGAACACATGGATGCATTTTTAGACAATTGTATGCATTTTTTACATTTAAAAGAATGGACTCTGCGGAGAAACGAACAAAAAGAAACAAAAAAAGATCAAAATGGATCTCAGGAGACACTGAGCAGCACAGGATCTTCAGAACCAAAGAAGAAGAGGATGTGATTCTGTTTCTCCAGCAGAGCTGATCTTGAAGCTGGATTATAGTTTTTCAAAATGAGAAATTGCCTGGATTGAAACCTGCTGGTTTCTGATTGTATTTTTAAAGTAGAAGCTCAGCCAAAGATGGCCAGGAGAGACCATAAAAGGAGGCAGCTGGTAATGAACAAAAAGAGACACAGTCAGGTTAGAAAAGCTGTTTGAGCACCCTGGATGGAAAATGATCCAGAAGACAGTCGGAGTCACCCTCTCAACCTCTCACACAGGACTGCTGAGACATTAGCTAGTTCTAAACAGAGCAGAAAGCACAGGAGAAGAGCCTGTGTCAGTACTGTTCAAGCTGCTGTTTGACTCGGGACACCTTGTCAAAAAAAAAGAAAAGTCCGAAGAAATCCCAAAGGATGTATGGGCCGTGTCTTTCCTCCACCTGCACTCAGCCTGTCTGCAGCATGAGCAGCTGAGGGAGACAGAGTCTTTGAAAGGCTAACTCACTTGGGATGTAAACATTAGTTTTATGAACATTGTTCCAGCTGGGGTAGATGCAATAATATGGAAAGTGGAAAAAAAAAATGTTGTGAAATTTCATGAACATGATAGTGGTGAAAAACGCCATGAAGAAAGAGACGCTGAAGTTTAGAGGCTTTGGAGTTTGTTTAAGAAACGAAACCACGCAGGGATTTTGTTTGGGGTCGCCTGCATTGTTTTGTTGAGATCTTCATATATGTTCTTTACACATCTATTCAACTTTGTAAAATCATTTTTTTATGTGAGCTCATTAAAGACAAAAATACCTAGAAATACAAAATGGATATGACTAACACTCATTTAAGAAAAGAAATACTGACCAATTAATGCTTAGCTTTGGTAAAAAATGAATCAATTCTAAAAAAAAATCTGCCTCAAAAATATAGAGAATTTAGAGAAAATAATCATGCTCATTTTTTTCTAGAGCAACATCTTCTACAACACGTGAGGATAATAAATTGTGAACTAGGTGTGTCGTGTCGATTTTTCAGCTTTTAACCCCCCTTAACCCTGTGCACTGCACAAGGAGCCTGTTAGTGTTGTTCAAGATGAGTCCACGCTTCCTGCATGCAGCTGGAATTAAAGTTTAAGAAATTAGACAATCAGAAGGAAGATTTTGTTACATCCTGCCACATGCGTGCAACACTGTGCACATTCAGTAAGAAGCCAGTCCTCACACCTTACTAATGACTAAAGTGCAGCATAAGGCCACAGAACAACAGCATCACCACACTAGCATCAGCAACAGGATCATATTAAGCTCAGGCATCTTCCATTAGCCTCACGAATACTTCCTAATGCACTTACCACTCGCACAACAATGGTAAATTCCATTTTCATAACGTCTCTTGAGGTGACCGTTAGTTCATTATCAACAACTTCATGAAATTAAGGATAAATGAGATTACTAATTTAATAAATGCTTTTTGCACAATGCAGTCTGAAATGTCCCGTTCTCCTTCAACCTCCAAACCCAGACTGGTCCATCAGATCTCCAGATAGAAAAGTATGATTCCTCCCTCCACAGAAGACGTCTCCACTGCTCTAGAGTCCAGTGGCGGCGTGCTTTACACCACTGCATCCACGTTTTACATTGTACTTGGTGATATGTGGCTGCAGCTGCTGCCATGGAAACACATTCCATGAAGCTCTCTGTGTACTCAGACTGATCTGAAGGTCACATGAAGGTTAGAGCTCTGCAGTGATTGACTGCAGAAAGTCTATGACCTCTTTGACCTTCAGCATCCTCTGACCTCTCTCCATCAGTTTACGTGGTCGACCACTTGGTGTCTGAGTTGCTGTTGTTCCTAAACTCTTCCATGTTGTTCTGATAGAGCTGACAGTTGACTGTGGAGGAATTAGGACATTTCTCCACTGGATTCGTTGTACAGGTGGCATCTTATGACAGTTCCACACTGGAATTCACTGAGATCCTGAGAGAGGAACATTCTTTCATTAATGTTTGTAAAGAAAGTCTGCATGTCTGAGGGCGGATTTATACACCTGTGATCAGGACAGGTGATTAGGACACCTGATTCTGATCATTTGGATGGGTGAACCGATACCTTTGGTCATTTATTGTAGGTGTGCCTTGAACTGAATCCAGATGATAAACCAGATTTGTTTGAAAAATGTGCTTCTTACTCCTAAGATTGTTTGAAACAACAAAATCACACCAGCGTCTGATGAAAGGAAGCCAAATTTGTAATCCAAACAGAATTTAAAATGGTTTCTGTGGAAAAGGTCAGCTGACCTTTACATGACACAGCAATTAGCAGATGCTTTTTTCTAAAGTGATTCACAAATGTCAAAAGTGTGTTTTGCCTGAGGGCAAAATGGTTAACAAATCTGTGTATTGAGGTTCTTCTCCACCACTTTGGAAGCGAATGCTGTGAATTTTTGAATTACAGCCATTGCACAACTCATGCCAATCAGCCGTCATAAGCACACGCACCTGAATGGAGAAACATTAACTCCTTAACGCCTGCATTTGTTTCCAGCCATGAAAAAAACATATTCACTTCTGTTTTTGCTGGTAACCCTTGTTCTATAGGCATGTTTATATTAAAAGTGAGGTCATGTGGACTCCACAAGACAGCGCACTGAACTTTTGTTTTTTTTATAGGATTTTTTTTATCTTCTCTGGTGTCTGTGTTGGACATGAAATCCTGTCCACCTTTATCATGGGAGGGATCCCACGACAATTTAAGGGTGGGGTCATCTGGACCCCATAACAGAGCACAAAAGTTAAGTAAACACTACATATAAGTAATTTATAGCTAATTTGGTTTGTCACATACTATGATACAGCAGGCATTAAGGGATTAAGAGTTGCAGCTGTTGCAGAGAAGGTCAGAGGTTGCTGGGATGTCTGTGTCTGTGTTCACATCCACATTTCTTACTTCAAACCGTAAAGTAACTTGAACAAAGCTTGTGTATGAATTTTGCTAAATATTTTTGTTAAATAATAAACATACTTTAGGCCACAATATGAGCACCTGTTTTACTGATAAAAAATTAAAGAACTACTGCAGTGAGAAAGTGTTATATTTAGCCCCTAAAGCTGCTTTTAGTCTCTGTGAGACACAGCAGACGGGCTCACATGGAAAGAAGCTTATTCAAATTATGTGAAAAGCTAAGTTGACAACATAAAGCTGGAAATCAGGAGAGCAGAGATACGTTATAAAAAAAAAAAAAAAGCCCCAACCTGACGTCCTGGTGGGGGATCACTTGAAAATATGCTTCCCTTTAGGGAAAAGGAATAAAATTAATTTCATTTGCTGAACAGGTATTAACATTTTAGGGAATCTGCTAACTTTCCTTCTTGAATAAACCTTTCTTTTGAACCTAGCTTGAGCTTTTTGCCTTTCTCACTTATGACTGTACAAATGTTTGTTTTGCACAAACTTGAATCAGGGTCGGAAATGTGAAATACTTGAAACATTGTGAAGGTTCTGTGGGCTGAGTTCCATTAATCCATGTCTATGACCAAGACTGACAATAAGCTCCCTGTCTGAACAGCAATCCTCTTTGCCTCATGCAAATTCCAAACCCCATTAGCTTTGAAGAACTAGTCAACTGGATTGAGATTAATGACCAAATGAGTCCTTGATTTATTGGGTTATTTCACATCTTCAGTGGGAAACAGAAACAACAAAGTTAATGCAAGACATTTGTCACCGATGTCCTCCATCCCTTTATTCAAAGAACAAGTTTGTTTCCCTGCTTGCTTATTCTACCTCTGGAAGCTACAACTTAAATAACAATGTTTTAAATATTCTTACTAGGAAATGTTTCAATAGTAAAGAACTCAAACTGTTTTAAGGAAGGACAAAATTGTGTTTTTTATTTGCTCTTGAGTTCACCCGTTCGTGTTGAAGCTGGTTTGCATCATGCAGGCACGACTGACAGTTTACAGTTAAGACTGCACCCGTTTGTGGCTTGTGGAGAAAACTCTGCTGCAGAATTCCACCCAGAGACAACACAGCAAAGGTTGTAACCACTGTCCTACTGCGAGGTGTCAGCTGCTGTTTTTCATTACTGTGTATTTAGAAACAGAAAATGAAATCCCTCTTTAACTTTTTCCATGTCGTCAGCTTACTACAAACTTTGCTGTGACAGAGCCTTACCCACCCAGCCAGTAATCCCCTTCAGAAAAACTGGGAGACAACACTGACAGCACTGATCTGAGAACGCTGCCGACTTCTGCAGCTCACAGCTGTGGAGGAATGATTAGCCAAAAGTTGAGCATGAGTCTTTAAATACTTCCTCATGACCTTTAATCCCTAATCCAATCAAAATGTCACTATTCCTCTGCTGCAACACATAAGCAAATATTCAACTGCTTGTTTGTTGGTTCAACTACCAGCATGCACTGCTTGCAGCTTTTCAAGTGATCTGGGATTAGCTGAAATGAGCGATTTTCTCTGCAGGTGAAAATGGGTATCACTTGTCAACCGATGACAAATTAATGCAAGATCATATAAGAACATTTTTAGTCGCTGTTTTATATTTGGTTTCTTCTTAAAGTCCCCCTATACAATTGTTTTTAATTAAAAAAGATGATTAAGCCACTTTTTTCTTTCACATTCTACTGGAATTATCATGTTAACGGTTGAAAAGTTACAGAATGTTTAAGATTTTGTTTTTAAGAGTCACTGATGACACTTCAGGTGTTAAAGGGTTAAAGGTTGTGCATCTTGAGTGTGTATGTGTGTGTGTGTCAGTATCTTATAGTACAATCAATATGATGTAA
>NW_023417584.1:11728-12730 GCF_002922805.2 Oryzias melastigma | reverse complement strand
GGGGGGGGTATGATCTCAGTGCACAGCAACAAAACCCAAACATAAACCTCAGGGATGGAGGAGATCCAGAGCTCTGGTCAGACTCACACGAGGCTGAGCAGCACGAAGCATTTCTGTATCCGATACCGTCAATATCGGCGATATCAATACCATTATCAGTACCATTATTGATACCATTATCGATACTATTATCGATACCATTATCAATACCATCATCAATACCATTATTGATACCATTATCAATACCATTATTGATACCATTATCGATACCATTATCAATACCATTATCGATACCATTATCGATACCATTATCGATACCATTATTGATACCATTATCAATACCATTATCAATACCATTATCAATACCATTATTGATACCATTATCAATACCATTATCAATACCATTATCGATACCATTATCAATACCATCATCAATACCATTATCGATACCATTATCAATACCATTATCAATACCATTATTGATACCATTATCAATACCATTATCGATACCATTATTGATACCATTATCAATACCATCATCAATACCATTATCAATACCATTATCAATATTTTTCCTAAATGTGGTGGATGTGACACGAACCTCCTCATCTCCACTGTTTTTAACCCTTTAACACCAGGAGACTGAACTAGACGTTCCCTGAACTACAGAACTAACACAGTTCCAGTGGATCTGAAGGAGAAAAGGGAATTTCTGCACAAATAATTCAGATTTCAACGTGTTCTATGGACGCGTGTTGGAAGTGGAGCCCAAATAGTGTCTTAAACATGTGAGTTTTAAGGCATTTCCATAAACGTTTCATTGGAAATAGAGTCTTAAACATGTGAGTTTTAAGGCATTTCCATAAACGTTTCATTGGAAATAGTGTCTTAAACATGTGAGTTTTAAGGCATTTCCATAAACCTTTCATTGGAAATAGTGTCTTAAACAAAGTTTCCGATGTGATCGTAGCTTCGAGCTGGACTTCAGTTAACCCTTTAACT
>NW_023417584.1:0-2225 GCF_002922805.2 Oryzias melastigma | reverse complement strand
CATGAGGTGAACCTTCATTCGTGCACGTGAGAGAGGATCTCGCGCGTGGAGTCAGACCGACGCAAAAGCATTTCTGCGCTAAAATCTCCCGCAAATGAACAGTGAGAATCCGAGAGATGGAGTTTAAACAACAAACAAACAAACAAACAAACAAACAAACAAACAAACAAACAAACAAACATGGAGACTTCCGCGGATGATTTGTGAAAGCATCTGTGTCTCGTGCGGCTGACAGGAGGACGTGCGTGTGAGGAGACCCGCATGTCTGAGTCCTGGTCCTGATGCTGAACTCCTGAACCCGGTGAGTCCATAGAACTGAATCCCATCATGACGGGGTGGGGGTCTGCTGAACCCCCCAACCCCCCCCCCCAGTGAGCCCGCTCCGCTGATCCGGATGATTCCTGAGGAGGCTGTGCAGAAGCGTCCAACCACACAGCGCGACTGGAATCTTCATCGACCGGTGAATAAAATCCACGTTTCTGCTAAAGTGTTGATTCTGGAATCCGGGCCGCTCTGTCACCAGAACTCTCCGTTAGAGAACAGAAACGCAGCCGGGTCTGATGGAGGGAACCGGGAGCCCGGGTCTGATGCTGACCGGAGCAGACGGAGCGTCGGAACCAAGTTCTCTGGATCTTTGTTCCTCGGCGTTTGAAAGGATCAAAGACGGTCTGATCCGGTTCTGGTTCTGATGCTCACCGACACGTGACAGACTTTCATTTCAGACGGATCAGAACCTCCTCACATCTCCAGAGAGGAGATCCTTCAGGTAAAACTGAACCCCCACACATGACAGTGTCAGCCCCCCCAACAAAAGCCCCGCCTCCTTTCATGAAAGACACAACAGTTTAGATCAGAAACAGTGGACCTGGTTTTGTTCAGCTCATTCAAACCCAAAACTCTGATGTTCCAGCAGATGGTTCTGCTTTGGTTAACATGGATCCAAGACTTTCAGACCAGAACTCCAGAACCGGACTCTGGACTCACAGCTCCAAACCTTCTCAGGTCCTCAGAGACTTGAATTCTGTTTCAACCTTCAACAGATTCTGGACCAGAGAACTGCTTCAGGGCTCAGCGCGATGCGGCCCCCCCGACCGGCGAAGGGGGTGTCCTGTTTGGGACACCCCCTCCCTTTAAATGGAGGGGGGTTGGGGAAGAACTCGGATCCAGCCTTAGTTCTTTACCTTAGTGTTCCACTTTAACCCCGACCACTAGGTGGCAGCACTCCACGTGGAGCCGCTCTCAGCAGCTCTGCAGCAAATGGCGTCCAGATCCGGCGAGAACTCTGGCGGTGTTCTCTGATTGGTCGTTGGTTGTTGGTCCACAGTTTGGTGAAACAGCAGATAGACGGTTCGTTTCATCCAGCAGACGTTTGCTAAAGTAGGTTAGTCAGTGTTGGAGATGAATGGCTCCGTATCGGTTAACTCTTTACACACCGGAGATTCACCGCGACGCCAAACTAACACGCCGTTTGTTTGTGACACAACGGTCTGATAAACCACCGTTCTCTGCCACAGAATCAGCTGATTGACATGAACGGTTGGATTTAACGCTGGTCGAAAGAGTTCTGGTATTAAAGGGTTAAAACTCGTCCACGTTTTGTTTTGTTTATTGCTGTTAAATAAATCCTAATTTTAATAAATATTTACTCCGGTAAAATCCGCTCGTTGATTAACGAGATTAACGATCAGATAATGAAATCAAATGTTCTGTTGTTTCTCTCTAACAGTTGGGATCTGTTTCTGTGGTAGTGTTGGACAGACGTCATGGCGCCACTTCTGTCTGAGTCTTTAGCGTGTGGCGCCGTGTTGGACTGCAGTCACGTTACGGCGCCGTGTTGGACTGCAGTCACGTTACGGCGCCGGATTCATAAACAGTCGAATGGGTCGAACGGATTTCATGAAACTTATGGTTTCATGAAACTTATGGTTTCATCAGCCCAAAGTTCCACACACGGCGTTCTCAGGACAGAACCAAGCAGACCTGGGAAAATCAGGAAGCTCCTCCCCCTGCGGGGGTGCTGCTGGGATAAGGTGACCCGACTTCACCCTGAGGTGGAGTTAAATGAAGCGGATCAAACGAGCCAGCGGGAATGTTTCCTTTGGCTAAAACTCCCTTTCAAAGAGCTTCTCCGATCTGACCGGAGCAGGTTTGATCCCCAGAAGAGAAGCTGCTGATAGGTGGAGAGAGGGGGAGAGAGGGGGAGAGAGGTGGAGAGAGGCGGAGAG
>NW_023417583.1:11428-12742 GCF_002922805.2 Oryzias melastigma | reverse complement strand
AAAAAAAAAAATATTCATAGCAGGTAAAAACAATTGAGATTTTGAGGTTCATGGCTCATCCACGATTTACAAAAAATATGGATATTAGTTTCAATATTAATGATATTGATAAATATGGCATCGGTATCGGATCTATACCCAAATGCTCAGTATCTTCCAGCCCTATATGCAAGTTCACCTGCAACATCTGAATGTGTACTACCACATCAAATACACGCTATGGCCGGTGTCAGGGTCTTATGTACTTTTGTGTTAATTGTTTTTCATTTGGTTAATTATCTCACAGGTATTTGTAGAAACCTTCACTGTGTCACTGGTGTTGGAGTGTTCTGTTGGTTTCTTGAGTCATGGAATCTTTTGTGATTAAAACCTTTATGCGGAAACTTACTGTCCTGCATTTGGATCTTTGGTGTGAGCCGTCACAGCCAGGTGGAGCTGCTCGTCCACTAGGCAATACAGTGTGTTCATGGCTGTTTGGATGATGAACTTACTGTAAAAACAGTTTTTCATACCCAAAGAATGTCAGAATTGATACCACAATGAGCAGGTTTTTTTAGTATGTGGCCCCAATAAGTAAAGGTTGTTGTAGATAGTGAGACTATTATGTGGAAAACACAAAATCTCCATCACTGATACAATTACTTATTATTATCTCAAAAACTGTAACAATCATTGAGTTTTCACAGTATTCAGGACCGTGTAATATCTACAATTATTTCTACCATTTAAGCTAAACATTCAAATCAAACATTTATTTTATATTTATCATCAAAGTCAATAACACACACTGAACTTTTGTTTGTAGCAAATTCTGATAGAAAGGCAAGATTTGGCTCAATTTAATATTATTTTTATTTCCTGAACCTTCACATTTATCAACTTACAGATATGTGATTTTCATCACCTGGAATACTTCTGAGAAACGTCATTTTCTTTTTTTCTGCATTAGTTGATCCATTTGAATTCCAAGAATCCACATCATGGAAGGCTGTATTTTGACGATCTTCAAAGGTACCAGCAGTTCTTCTGTTTTTCTGGATCCCACGCTTCAATGTCTGCGCTCACATTTTATCTTTGTCTCTAAAACAAATCTGAACTGTTGAGACTCCAAGCTTCAAAAATAGTTGAGGCATTAGAATGTTCTAAAGTTTGAGGCACGCCAGGAAAACATTGATAGTAATTTTTTCTTTGATCGATATTTTATTGTCTCAACTTTTATAATAATAAAATAGCTTTTAAGAATTCATATTTTTCAAATTTAAAACAGTCTTTTTTCTGATTTTAACAGAGACATTACTGCTCGTGCTGTAATTT
>NW_023417583.1:0-2554 GCF_002922805.2 Oryzias melastigma | reverse complement strand
ATTTGAAGGCGCTATATAAATAAATAAAACTTAAACTTAAACTTAAATTGTGTTAAACAGTGTTCAGCTGAACACCAGAAGTCACTATTCGCTTTTCTGGCCTTGTCGCCTTCAGGCGTATCCTTCGCTCACGGACTCAGAACTTCCTCCATCAGCACTCATATGCAATGTGACCCAAGCTGCACCGGAGCAGAGGGGCGTTCCACTGATCCACAGGCTCTATTAGCCTAAAAATACATTTTGAACTTTTAAAATGTTCTTTACATTGTTGGTAAAATCTGAGGATGTCAAATTCTCATATGTTCATAGATCCAACATGAACCCGCTCTAAAAAGAGAAGTTTGAGCAGAACTTGCTGTTCCCTCACATTCTGTTCCCCGACTAAACTGTTTGAAGTTGTTTCTGCTCCGTCGTGCTCGGCTCGCCGATGTCCAGCTCTGAGAGAGGAACATATTGTTTGAGCTCTTGGAAGCAGACTTGCAGGATCTGGCTGGGACGAGAGCCGAAGGTTTTTCCAGTGTTTGTGGGCGGCTGATACTGTGCTCGGCGCCGCCGATGGCAGTCCCTCAGAGCTGGCAGCGGAAGTGAAAATGGCCTCGAGTGTTTGGCCTGCTTCCACGCCGTTCTCACTTCAATGACAGCTCTCACTTGACTCAAAGACGCTCATCCTGTCCTGTTTTCTAACCAATCATACACTTTTCTCTCTGTCTCACGCCGCTTACACACACGGCGAATCATTTCTCAGCAAAACAATCAGCTGACTCTTATCTCACATTAAAGTCTGGCTCCTCCCAAAAAGGTCAACAAGAGATACAAATGTCTGGAAATGTAACAGTTCGTTATTTGCTGTTTAAACTCAGTTATTGATATTCTGCTTGTTTAAAGCTTTTCATTATAATCTGTCTCATTTAGATTTGCAGCATATAAACGTCTATTGAGGAGGATCAGCTTTCCTTATCAAGCGATCAGGGAAGGAACAAAGCTGGCAGCACTTCACCCAGATGCCTTTAGATAACCGCTTTAGCGCTTCGGGAATGAATCCAGCTGATGATTAAATGACATGAATACAAACCAGAACCCTTCTGCTGGTCCAGGGGTCTGAAACCGTCAACACTTAACCCTTTAACACCAGAGCTTTACTGGAATTTTTGTCATTGTTAACACGATAATTCCAGCACATTCTGAAGGAAGAAAGCACTTTCTTCTTCAGGATCTGATGGAATTATTGTGTTAACAATGAAAAAATTACAATATGTTAAAGATTTTGTGTTTAAGTGTCACCAACAACACCTAAGATGTCGAAGAGTTGATTTTTTTTGCAAACTACAACCCTTCAGGAGCCACAAAGTCTTCACTCACCCTTTAGAACATGTGTCAAAGTCAAGATCCGGCCCTCCAGGTAATTCTATCCGGCCCTCCAGATCATTTTATTTTATTGTTATTAATGACCTGATGTTATCTTTCGCTTATTTTTAACTTGTATAATTTTGACAAAATATGGACAGTAAAAAATGAAAGTTATTAAAAGTTAAAGTCGATTTATTCTGGAATAATATTCCTGCCTTTTTATTATTCATAATTGTGAAATAAGTTAAGGTTTTAAAGTTTGAAAAATTGACATTCTCCTAGCTTTTTGGACTAGTTTGAAGTTCATCTAATATTTCAGCTGGATGCTAGCTGTTTTGACTAATTTAGTTTTTTTTTCAGCTTTTTAAACTGTTTGGAGTTAGGCTAATATTTACACACTAGCTGTTTTGGCTAATTTAGGAATTTTTCAGGCTGTTTTGGAGTTTAGCTTATATTTCCGCTTTATGATAGCTGCTTTGGCTAATTTAGGGTTTTTCCGTTTTTTAGGATATTTCTTTTTAAGTTTAGCTATTTCTTCAGCTACATGCTAGCTGTTTTGGCTAACCTACGTTTTTTATTGTAGTCTTTTTAGGCTAATTTGGGATTCAGCTAATATTTTAGCTGGCTATCAGCTTCAGCATTATTAGCTATTAGCTTCAGCGATTTCAGCTATGAGCTTCAGCGTTTTTAGCTATCAATTTCAGCATCTTCAGCAGGAAAATTCAGCTTACAGCATTCACACTAGCATTATCGCAGGTAATGCTTTATATCTAGTTCATAATTGTGTTAAAAAGTTACAGTTTTAAAGTTTTAAAAATGTAGTTTCAAAGTGTTCAATAAATGTTTGTCCTGTTCACCCGTTCACCCTGGATTTTGATCCCTTGTGTGATTGAGTTTAACACCCCTTCTTTAGAGGAATAAGAGTCTGGTTTGTATTTATGCTATTGTATATTATGATGCATATAAATGAGCTATTACTTAAAAAACTTCAATAACAAACAGCCTTTTTTTCAAAATATGAAATAGTTTATAACTTTTGAAAAAGGTTCTCATGCCTTCTTTTCAAAATAAAAGGCTTCCTGCGTCACATATCTCAGTACAGCACATATGGGATACTGTATTTTTTTTTTACCTTAAGGGGGCAACTAAAATAGAAAATTTGCCTTTGAACATAAATTTTGGTTGAGCTTACTGACCTCCAATTGAT
>NW_023417582.1:10968-11945 GCF_002922805.2 Oryzias melastigma | reverse complement strand
TTTGTTGGGTCACATATCTAAGAATATACAAAAGGATTCTGATCTGTTCTTAATAAATCTGTTGCTTATTTTGGCCAAATATCACATACACAGATGTAAATTCTCTGGTTGTAAACCATGTTTCATTGTATTTTGTTCTGATTTCAATCTGTACATTAATAGTATCCGGAACTCTGAGAAACAAAAAGCAATTAAAACCTTGTCTGTATGTAAAAGTTTCAATATCCTGACCTGAAAAATAATCCCCTGGCTTACTTCTATTTCTTGTTAATTTTTTTTTTCTTATTTCTTTTTCTGTATTGAAATGTTCACTTTATTGCTTAACTGACCATGAATGTCTGTAACCTGCAAAAATGTGCAATAAAGTTTTGTTTATAAAAAAAAAAAAAAAAAAGACCAAACCACTTTTTAATATTTTTCCCAAAGAGCTCTGTTTTTATTTTCACTCACTTAATTATATGAAAAAGGAAACAGCTTATTTCAACTCGTGGTGCTGCGGAGGAGCGGTCGACTCCTGATCAGAAGTGAGCAGGTTCGATTCCCGCCTTGTTCGCCCATGGGTCGAAGTGTCCTTGGGAAGACACTGAACCCCGAATTGCCTCTGGTGGGAGGTTGGCGCCAGTGTTCGGCAGTGGAGCCCCCACCAGTGTGTGAATGGGTCTGTGACTGTGAAGCGCTTTGGGCCCTGAAGGAGGGTAGGAAGAGCTATACAAGTATACGGCATTTACCATTTGTTAAGAAATAGAAACCTAATGAGAACCCCTAACAAAAGTTAAGTTGTCTTTCATTTATGTTTTTTCCTTTTTTGTATGTGTACTATTATGTTAAGTCTCTTTATGATGTTTTGCATGTTTTTTTATGTTAAGTTGGGCAATTGTTTTTGTTATATGTTGTTGCTGATGACATTGTAATTCTATGTAATGTGACTCAGTTGTAAATAAAGCCTTAAAAAGGAAAGAAATATGGATTTCTAATTA
>NW_023417582.1:9351-10659 GCF_002922805.2 Oryzias melastigma | reverse complement strand
GTGATGCTCTGAATGACTTGTTCTCGTCTTCAGCCCCGAGGACGGCTCTCTTCTTTTCATTTCTGCAGCATGAGGTTGGGGGCGTTCACGCCAACGGGTTGGATCCGCGGATAGTTTGGTGTAAAGCTGACCTGAACTCCGATGAGGACTAACAAAGTACAACAGATAATGAAACTGAGGTTCTTCGATCAACGTCCACGAACCATCCAGAAGTCTGAAGCAGGAATTCACAAAGCTGCTGTGTGTAAAGGTCGCATCGCACTGCAGCTACTTACATTTTGAGCATGCTCCACGTATGTATCCTCTGTTTTTCGTGATACAAGTGGGATATATGTAATTCGTCTCCATCGAGGATCATCAAAGAAGAAGTGCAAATAAACCACGCAGAGATCTGATAAACTCGTGCTTCATTCAGTTTCTTCACTAAGACCAGAGTCGGCAACCTTTGACAGTAAAAGAGCCATTTGGGCCCAACCCTATAACGCCAAACGTATCATATTTGATACATGAGTTTGTCAGCCCTCCACAAGAGTAGTGTGACATTTTTTTACCTGAAAAACCAGATGTATACAATCAGACACATGCAGTGCACAGATAATCCACCAGAGGGCAGTAATTAATTAATTGTAGGGCTCTCCAGTGGCACTACAAGGCTGCCATGTTTCAGGAATTGGACACTTGCAATTTCAGAAGAAGAACCTTGATAAATTTGAAAGGCTTATGGTAAGAAAAACATTCAAATTTGTACTAAAACATCAATGGGAAAAGTTACCAAGTTGATGCAGGGTGAAATATATTAAAATTTCAGAAACTATATATTAGTAAATCAATGATGAAAATGCTGTATCAAATTTGATACAGCAGGGATTTAAGTTCATGTAACCCTAAATAAGTCAACTATCATTTTATTGTATTTCATGCATTATATATAACATCAAGCAACATAAAGTCCTTTTTTATTTTTAAATTACATAGCTTGGTATATTTAGTGTAAAAAAAACTACATTTGTAACTTGCTGTATTATGATGATTGACTAGTTTGGTGTGGTCATGATAAAATTACTTGTAGTTTCCTTTTGATTACTGCTTTCACAACATTTTTTAGATGGCAAAAAAATATAGTGTGGAAGATTTTTTGAACATGATTATGGATGGAAATTATAGATAAAAATATTATGGATGAAATATAAAATACATGGATGAAATTATTGATGGAAATATGGATGGAAATGATTATGGATGAACCAGTGGGCAATGTGAGGCGGATTGGAAAGCAAAAACCTACATAATGGTTCCCAGACCAGCCAT
>NW_023417582.1:660-5423 GCF_002922805.2 Oryzias melastigma | reverse complement strand
AATTACAGTTTGGAATATTCAAGTTTTTAAAAATCTTAAAAATTTCTAAACAAACTATTTATTTATTTAATGTATATGTAAAAATATTGAAAAGAAAACCTCTTCTTTTTGTGTTTCTTTAGAGATTTAGACAGTTTGGACAACCTTTTTTTTTCATTTTGCTTCATTCACATTCTGAATCTAATGAAATCATTTCCATAAACCCAGAAGACTAAAATGCACTTTTAAGTATCTCAGAGTTTCTTAGTTATTTGTGATATCCACTTTCTTGACGTTAGGAGTTATCTGGAAATTGCAAGCTTCCCACTTTTTCCTTATTTTATTTATTTATTTATTTTGTTGGAGATGACACCTTGCTCACTTAAGGCTTTTTAATATTAATATTGTAAATCTTTATAATAATAAAAAAAATATGTGAGGTACAAAAATATTACAAAGAACTTATCATAGATTGACGGTAAAAGAATAAAGAAAAAAATAAATAATTAGCGTTCAACCGCAATTTTCTTTCATTTGAATAGACAAACACACATTAGTTGCCTGTCCGACTTCTGCACACTTAATTTTTGAAACACTCCCAGGTTTGAGCAACAACTGTTTCAATCCAGCTTCTGCAGAAGTGCAGAGAAGGTCAGGAGGAGACATTTCAGAATGTCTCTGAGAGGATACAGAGAGAGGAGCTCTGGCAGAAAAGCATTAGCTGAGAGCTGCTGTGATGATGTAACAGGAATGTTTCTTAAAGACTCATTCTGATGAAAATCGTGTTTTCAGTGTTTTTAACATGTTCCTGCGGCATTTTCCTTCATGATGGAGGACAAATATCACAACAATTAAGTTTAAAATAGAATTTCGGAGTATTTCTTTATTCAAATTGTAATGAATCAGGAGCAGATTAATTGTGGCTTTAAAACCGGCATATTTGTAACGACTAGACCCATGTTACCAGAATATGTTCTGTACGGCACCTTTGACCTTTGATAAAGTCGACCATTACATCCTCTTGAAACACTGGGTTGGGGAATCTGGAAACTGCTTTGCCTTAAATTTATACGGTAGATCATTTTCTCTTGCATTTACCAAGTTTAATTAATCCTCTACTTCCCTCACTTCTGCTGTACCACAAGGGTCTGTTTTGGGACCTCTATTGTTTATTTTATATCTACCACTTTGACAGAATATCTCAAGGTTTTTTTAAGGATATTTCTTACCATTGTTATGCTGATGATCCTCAGCTTTATGGATGTTTTTAAAATATAGATTTTACGCAGGTGTCTGAATTTGGTCAAGAGTTGGATGAGTGATAACTTTTTCCAACTAAATGAAGCTGAAACTGAGGTCCTCATCTGTGGTCCTGACGAGGACCCTCAGTAGTTCCATGTTAAAACATTCCATGTTTTAATTTGTGTTTTACTCTGAAGTTCTTTATAATTCTTATCTTGAAAGGTGCTATATATATAAAGTTTAGTATTGTTATTAAACAAATGGAGTTGTATAGGGCAAAACTGGATGGAGAAGGTTTGTGTGACATATTAGTTTAAAAACCACTGTCCATGAAGCCTCTAGAGCTGCTAACAAACATGTTAAGACAGTGAGTAAAGATAGAGAAGTCAGGGGAACCCTTCATTGCCTCATTTGTGAAAGCTCACTTTCAAATCTTTACTCATTCTGCCGTGAACAGGCAGTTAAAGAGGAAGTGATTGTTTTTTATAGTCACAGCAGGCCCTTCTTCCCCAACGAGGCACCTGAACCCATCTGATCATGATTAACAGCATCTTTGTCTTCTGCATTTTGGGTTTATTTTTGTTTGTGGTTGAATTCCCATCAGGACTAATACCATACAAGCTGTTGATTATCTAAAATGACAGAATTACAGCTTGGTTTTGGTGAAACAACAGGAAAGGTGCACATCCCTACCTTCTGTTAGGCTCAGGAAAATAATTGCGCTCCAGGATAATTAGTTATGAGTTGCATAGTGCGAGTAGACCCCGAGGATGTTCTCACATGATGCACTGTGGCCTTTACTGAAGTGTGTCTGTTCGCCCTTTCACAAATGTGAAAATATGCTGTTTTTTTGTAGCCCTGCCATCTGGTTAAACCTTGTCCTTTTATTTTATCTCTCCGATGAAAATGAATCACTGAAGAGCACACATTTTTTAAAACATATATCTTTTTAACAGAAAGGAGCATCCTTGTTGGGTGTGTTCCTACAACTATCTAGACCATCTCTACATACCTACATGTATTGAATTGCTGCCGTATGATTGGCTGATTAGGTGTGCCTAACGAAGTGGCCAGTATATTAATACACTTAACAAATTAGTTTGTAGCTTTAGTGATATTTTTTGATGATCAAACCATTTGCTCTCCCTTCATTATCAGAACTTTTACAGAGACACAAAAGTTGTGCACTAATTACTCTAATGGCTTCTCCATCAGTGGTGTCTGCTGAGCTTCAGTAGGGTCTACAGGCTTAAACACTAAGTAGATAATTGGCTTCTTTGCAGTCCTGACTCTGTTCATGCAAAGAAATATGTTTTAGCTCTAAAACCACATTTCTGCTTCTCACACCTTCAAAAACTGCAGAATTTTTCCTTCATCTTCACACCCACTGAGGATATGCTCTCACTTTGTCCTGGCTTCTGAAGCTGCTGCTAACACCATTGTAGTATGAAGTTGTGCGACGGTGAGGTTTTAAGTTTCTAATTAGACTGAAGAAAAGGGAGGGAAGATGAGAGAAATGCTACACAAACAGAAGAGAGTGTCTAGACATCCAAGCAAAAACGTTGTCGAGATCTGCTACTGGCTGTTATCAAATGCAGCACTTTGAACTAGGAAAGGTCAGCTAATGGAGTAGTGGTGCATTTTGGATTCTAAAGAGGCCTATGTAGGGCTAGACAATCGACTAATTTGGATTTGATGTTAAAGAAGATTTATTTTTGGGAAAATCTGGATTTTTTTTTTCTCCGAACACTCTTGTCTCTTGTTCTTTTTGTTCAAATATTAGATTTTATTTTTAGGCCACATCACTCAGCTATAGGCCAATGTGATACTTTGACATTTATTCTGTCTTTTTTAAACGAGATTAAACCTCACTAACTGTGTTGCTCTGTGAGTCTTTGTTTTCATTTCATCTGCTCTGCTTTTATTCAGCTCATGTTCTCTCTTAAGTCCGTCTGTCTGAGAATGACCATCAGTGTCCAGATTGATTACTCAACACCCCAAAGGGTCTCTAAACACTGATGTTGGTGAAAATAGGAAGTTTGTGTGTGTGCACCAGTGTGCTTTCAAGCAATCTATTCACAAATGTAATTTATATTTTTTTAGATAATTAATAAGCCTATTTGTTGTTTTTCTTTAACAAAACACACATTTGTTCAGTAGTTTTGTATTAATATTGCTGAAATAGTCACAAATAGGCCAGGTGGTACAAAACAAAATTTACTGAAAAATTAGTTTAAGACTTTATCAGAAAATTAAAAAAATGTTTTGTATTATGTATTGTTGTATTTGTTTTTTTTATTTTTTATTTTAATTTTCATAGTTATTATGTTAATGTAATGAATTTTAATGTAAATATTGCTTCAAAAGTTTTTTCTAAGATGTGTGTGCAGGGAAAACTTGAATATTTTTTAAAGCTATTTCGTTTCTAAATTTGAAGAGTATTTCTTTTCTACAAATTCACATTTCTCATCTGCCAGCTTAACGCCTGCTGGTTTAATTGTAGTGTCAGATCTCATCAGGATGGAAGGGGACTAAAGGAGGCAGAGGTAGATAGAAGAGGATGGGTGATGGGCATATGGGCAGTAAAAAATAATGAAAAAAGTAATCAAGTGGATTTAGCCAAAATGAACTCGTTCTGATTAATGGAGAAGCAAATAATTGAAGCATCTCGATATCAGTGAATGTTGGGCTCTGTTTCATTTGTCTGCGCTCCATGGTGGCCTTACATTCTCACAGCGTTTAACTGGAAGAGGCTTTGGGAGTCGGTGTGAGGTGAGCGTGTGATTCCTCATTAAATAAGCAAGTGGGTTTGTGTGATTGAGTGAGGTATTACAGTTGGAGTGAATGAGATGAGAGGAGCAAGAGCAGGTCTAGAGGACTGAATATTACGCCTGAGAGTCATTAGGATTTCATAGAATTGAAATGAACACCAACGATAGGCAGGCTTGAATATGGGATCTGATAAAGTCTCAGAGATTTGCATCTTATAGACGAATTTTGTTCTGTTCAGAAATATTTTTTAAGAGGATTTTAAATTAGTTCATTTTACATTGGATATTTTAACTGAGAACGTACAACTGATAAATGTGTAACTGTAGGTTAGTCAGTGTAGTTTCTTTGTTTTACTAACCAGTATTATTGATATGAGTTTTAGTTTTTTTTTTAGAATGAAGTCAAATGTTCTGACTGACGTTTCATGACTTGTAGCATTTTTATTTTTTTTAATCAAACACCGTGTGGTAATTGAATTTTTCTTTGCCTGTTAAAAAATGATGAAAATCATGTTATTGTGGTATCATGGAGAACATAAGCAACAGTATATACAGACACTTAAGCTAAAATTGCATTTCGGAGTATTTCTTCATTTAAGTTGTTGAGAATTAGGAGCAGACAAAACAACTTTATTTTAAAAAGATAGTAGTTGTGACGTTGAAACTCTGCTGAGCGGGCCTCAACCTCCTTGCTCCACTTTATTCTGAAGCATCTACTTGCAAACAAGTAAATCCACGTACGTCTTCATTTTCCTTTTTTTTTTTTTTTTT
>NW_023417582.1:0-617 GCF_002922805.2 Oryzias melastigma | reverse complement strand
TAACTCCTAAAAACCTCTCTTTACAATACTTTTGCACTGGCCATGCAGAAACACTTATTGTCCCTTATTGTGCCCATATAACTTGTTTTAAAGTTAATGACTATTTGCAATGATTTTGCAATTTAACTGCCAACTAAGATAAAAGGATTTCCATCCTCCCACCTTCAGAGCATAGTAAATGCAGCATCATTTGAGTGTGAGGGAGGAAATGGAGTTTTTATGTTCTTAGCATTACTTGTACAAAACACTGGTTTGTTAATCTTTATAAATTAGTACAGCATGCTCCACAAAATAACAAAACAAACCAAACTTAATATATGATTTGACATTCTTAAGCTTTTGAGAACCATAATTGCAGACCAGAAATGATTGTTTTATGCTTAAAGTACATATTTAACTTCTAAAGAATTGTATTTATGTATATAGTATTTATTCATTTGTAATTGTGGAAACAGGAAAGGTCTACCTTGGAAACAAGCAGGAGATTGCAGAGAGCAGAATCCCTGAACTCAACACGTACATGAAGGTAATATCGTTTAATTTTATGCAAAAGGATTTTTATTTTTGTCTTAAGAGCAAAGCAAGGAGTTGTTGGCAAGCATGCAGCATTGTGCAGC
>NW_023417581.1:12342-12770 GCF_002922805.2 Oryzias melastigma | reverse complement strand
AAATTTAAGTCTGTGTCTATCACTACACCCAAGTTTCTGGCCTGGTAGACAGATTACCTAGCTTCATGTCATAGTAAGTTAGTTAGTAGGTTTTATTTATATAACAACATTGACAGACAAAAGTCACAAGGTGCTTCACAAGTTAAACGTATAAAAACAAATACTTCAAAAGGTAAAAGCATGAAAGGTCTAAAACATTGAAGATAAAAGCTAACAAGCTAAGAGACATAAAAGACAAGAGCAAGTACCACACAAAACAATCATTACAAGCCTAAATAAAAACAAATTCAGTTTCAGTCATAGTAGTGTGACTATAGCAAAATGGAATCTATCAACAATGGAGGTCATCCAGCAGCAATTTTTTTTTCATACTTGTTTTTGTACTTCATTTAACCCTTGTCCTATCCTAGGAATGTTTACGTTGGGAG
>NW_023417581.1:10900-12127 GCF_002922805.2 Oryzias melastigma | reverse complement strand
TGAAACGTTGTAGTTCAGCACTTTCTATTGTCGTACTGACATTTCATCAATCAATGGGATTCATCGTGTAATGACTCCGCCCTAACCGGACCTAACTATTTTTTTATGGAGCTACAGCAAACTGGGCCCCAAAATGGTACAGTTCGGTCCAGTTTAATGGGTCAATTTTTTGGCACATACACATAAAGTACGACATATATACAGTATATATGTTGAGTATACTAATACTAAGAATAATTGCACCATAAGTTTTATAATTTTATTATTTGCAGTGCAAAAATCTGTGGAGTTGTACATTGTATTTTCATGAGTGTTCCTCCTGCATCACATTTTCTTATTAATAATCCATCAGCATCATACAAAAAACAGGAATCTTGATATTCTTAGCCTTATATTGCTGGTGCAAACACTCAGCATTAGAGAGGACAACAAATATTTAAATCTGCCCACTGGTTGTGTTTAATATTTGAAGGCCGAGACTGATCCAGACTGCACAAAAAAAATACATACAGAAAAAATGGAATAAATAAATATAAATCATCTCCAGTTCATTTTGATCCCAACTTAGTCTTAAGGGCATTTCTTTTTTACAAATAGTCCGACTCTGATGACATGGCTTCAACATCTCATCTGGTTATAAAACAAAACAAAGAGAAAATCTGTAACTGCGTGAAAATCTATGTTCAAAGCGATTCTCAACTTTAATACAAAATTTGTTCTTTAAAAACATGAAAGGAAAATAAGATAAAAAGAAAAGCACAGGAGGAATAAAAAGCTTTGCTTAAATGTTCTACTGCTGTGATGCCTGACGAGGTTCTGAATATTTCAGAGTATCACAGATTTGTGCGAGAGCTCTATTTGTGGATCGCAGAGTGACGTTGAGGCCGTGTGATTCAAATCCACCCTCCCAACTAAAGACAGGCTACAGAATACCGACATGCCAAGCCAAATATGATCAAAATAAATCAACGCCCTGTATGGGTTCTGGTGCTCCCGTTTGCCTAACCACATGGAAGAGCTGTCGTAAAAAAAACAGCAAACGGTGATGGCTGGGGAACAGACTTTTCTCCTGCAAACCCATCCAAACACGGAGAATGTTTTTTACTGTAACACTGTGATTTGCATATTTACAGTCGATCCAGGGAGGGGGATGTCGGCTTAAAGTATCAGGCCTCAACATGCAGAGCACATACAGTTCATCTCTTTCGTCTCTTTTTTTTTTTTGCA
>NW_023417581.1:0-2599 GCF_002922805.2 Oryzias melastigma | reverse complement strand
ATCTGTTTAAACGTTGACCTGTCGAAAGAGATGAGACGTGAGACGATGCTGAGGAGTGCAGTGAGGGAATGAGAGAGATGGAGGGAAAAGATTGATTGATAGGTGGTAAGAGAGGAAAAAGCTTTCCTAGAGACTTTGGAATTCCCCAGTTTTCTATGTAATACGCAATCCTGTGGAATCCTGCTTAAAACCTCTCTCCGATCAACTTTTCATTTATTTTAAAAGCATTCTTTTAAAATACAATTGTCATTTTTAGCCAAAATCAAAAACCTGTAGTTTTCTAAGACATAGTTTCTACAGAGCGGAAGAAGTTCAATAGAAATTGTCTGAGTTGTTGCCCACTCAGGGTTTTTTCTACATAACTTTTACAATCTTTTTTCAAACTGCATGTTTGTTTGCTCCTGATTCAAAATGATTTCAATAAAGAAATACTCAGAAATGCAATTTTGGGCTTAATTTTCTTTATATTTGTCTCTGTAATCAGAAAAAATGCCAAAAGAACATGCCAAAAACACAATTTACACCAGAGTGACTCTAGGATACAAAATGTTGGAGTCAATTACTCAAGACATTGTGGAAAAACTCATTAGAAGGATGTGTTTTTCTGAAATTAAAAAAAAAATGTCTGGGAGTATCATTTTGTGACAGTAACTTAAAATTGAAAGTAATCTTATTTACCACATTTCTTCTAGCATTGGCCGGTCTCTAACAGACGCTGGTCCAATAAACGGCGGGTCCAGTTGTTCATCTCTTTAGACCAGGGGTATTCAAATCCAGGCCTCGAGGGCCGGTGTCCTACATGTTTTCCAACCAACCTTCCATTGAAGCTCCTTATTGGCTGCTAATTTCCAGGATCAGGTATGTTTAGCCAATAAGGAGCTTCAATGGAAGGTTGGTTGGAAAACATGTTGAACACCGGCCCTCGAGGCCTGGATTTGAATACCCCTGCTTTAGACGCTGGTCTCCAAAGCCTCATTTCCACTGGTCCGTCCCGTACAGGATGGGTTGTACGGGACGGACCAGGTAATTCTGGTGAGAGTTTACACTCAGTTAAGCCTCACTCCCACTAAGCGGTTTGTTTTTAAGTCGCATGTGTGGTACAGACCGCTAGCGTGTCATTGCGTCGATGTAGTGCGACCACTAGAAAAGCAACAGTAACAGTGGAGGTCCTCGTCTTTTTATTGCTTTACATTTTGTACATCGTCTTTAACAGGAATTTAATGTTGCTTGAAAGAAGATTGCAAAGAAGAATACCACCGTAAAGAGGAAAATGGAATAGCTAGCTTAGCACTATACTGACATTTTTAATTTTTAATTTAAAATCACTTTCTGCCAATCAACAGGTACCAACACTGGTTCTTCCTGAACTGTCCCATTCTATTTTTCTATGGACCTTCAACAGATGGGGGCGGCCAAGAGGTACGGGTCGGAACAGTTTGATGGATCCATTTAACAATGAAAACGCTCAAAATACTGGATTTAACTGGAGTGCTCAGTGGAAATGAGGCTTAATAGTGGCCGGAGTCTTTTTATGCCTCGTTTCCTCTGAGAGGTCCAGACCAAACTGGACCGGGCCACTTTTTTAGTGTTTCCATTACAAATCGACCCAATACTCAGGACCGACTGGTACCATTTCTGGTCAACCATTTGTCGTAGGTCAATAGAAAAATGGAATGGACCCATTAGGGCGGAGCTTCTGTCGTCACATGATGTAACCCAATGATTGGCGGAAAGGTTTTCCAAAACAGCAAGTGTCTGACCAGCGCTTTTCATGACTCAAGATCCAAACCGAAAGTTTGGTCCTTTTTTTGGCCGTCTTTTTTTTTTTGCCCCCCACAATCTTCTTGTAAAAAATAATGAATTCTTTACATACAGTATTCTCCTTATTCGCGGGAGTTAAGGACTGGAGACACGCCAAATCCATGAATACAGAGATTAATTTATGAATAAATTAATTTAAAAAGATTGGTAATGTTTGGTTCAATTCAGACTATATAATAACTGAATTGCTTGACCCCTCCCCCCTCTTGTTCAAAACAGGAAGTACCTGCGAGCTCCAAGACTCCAAAATCCCATAAACATCTACTGAGAAATAAACAGCTATTGCTGAGTCATTATACCTGACAGAATGACCATTCCTGCTCTGATACCTTTTTCCTAACATTTTTTTGCTAATTCTAATTTTTATTTCACCATATATTTTCTTTACCTCAAGTTATTTAAGTTATAAACTGACAAATAAGATCCCTCAGTAAAAGCTTGTGGTGCCTGCTGGCCCAGCCTCAAATGTTTGATTGGTAGTTTCTCCTGAGCCGCTTTCAGGGGAAGAGGCGTGGCCTTCGAACAAGCTCACTCATGATTAGCAGCAGTAGTTGCTCTGGAAACGTGACTCAGAACGACTCGGACCAATCACTGTTGTTTGGCTCCAAATGGCGGCGCCCAAAATGTAGAAAAAGGGTGACTGAGGTAAAGCATTTTCTATGGGTGACGTCACTGGCGCTAATTCCATTTATGTATACGTCAATGGATCTTTGAGTTGTGTACTCCAATCGTTGATTGAAACCAATAACTAAATAGAAGGCTCTCTTCTCAACCAATC
>NW_023417580.1:12194-13335 GCF_002922805.2 Oryzias melastigma | reverse complement strand
ATGATTAAAAAAAAAAACTAGCTTCACCATAAACTGACTTCCCTTTGCAACCAATCTACAGCTGCCATTTAGAAAGTGTTGGTATTTTGCACTTTATTTTTTAAATAAAACTTACAAAACTGACATACAGAAATAGATAAAACCTTTTCTTTTTAACTAATAAACTGTTTTCTTTGTGTGTCAAGCTGACATTTTTGAAACGCATTCTCACAGCATCTCCAAAGCTTACGTGATCACTTCAGAGTGCTTGCAATATCTGCTAATTAGTTCTAATAAATCATATTCTTAATCACTGGCTAAACTGAGACTAAACACACCAGGGACAAAAAGTTACTGGCTTACAGGAAGCAAACAGTTTCCAACTCTATTTGATCTGAAATCAGTACATTTATTTCTGTCTTTTTTTGCACTTTTTATTCTTTTGTTTATGTCGCTGTTCGTATATCTGGCTATAGTTATTCCCCACCATGCAGGTTTTAAGTGAGGCTGCGCACCCTGATCTGTCCTGGAGATTTACAAGTTTACAGCAGTTTCTATGTGAATCAATGCTTTTCAACAGTGTGAAGGAAGGAAAGTCGAGAAACTAAATCCGAGTCACACTCAGTTGAGCACAAAGTAGCACAACTGTAAACAGTAATGAAAAGAATGATCCTGCTGGAAGCAGAATGTGACAGTTTAAACAATGTATTTCATTTGGATCTGTACCGGTTGCAGATGGTTTTAAAAGCAACACTCCCCTCTTGCTCTTTATTACATGAAGAAAGCTGGAGCAACACATGGGGCAATTATATTGTCCAACATACTGGATAAAGAAGAAGTGTTAAATGGTGTTGAGCACAATTTCATTTGTTTTGAATTGTTGTAAATATATTCGTTCCTATTTGTTGTTGCAGTGGGTCTTTGAGGAGCTCCACATCCAACATAAAAGCACAATATTTTCTTCAAAAATTAGCAAAAACAACTATAGGATTAGAAAGTTTTAACTAAAATGGCAAGAAATGTTTTTTACAGATTAGGATAAAAGCCACATGACAGTAAGAGTAAAGTATAAGAAACATGTTTTTAAAAACCGGGGAGAGTGTGGAATTGAAAATAATTGAATCAGCTAAAATTATTTTTAGGCAATTGTCAACTTAAATTG
>NW_023417580.1:0-4033 GCF_002922805.2 Oryzias melastigma | reverse complement strand
AACACGACTTGATTAAAGTCAGTTTAATGCTTTTAGCAGGAGTATATTTGTTAAAACGGAGAAAAGTGTGGTGTCCTGATGACTTTACCGGAGCTATGAATTATGGGTATGCGGAGACTCCAGATGATTTGTAGATCTGTCAGGGTCAAGTTTTAATGCTTTTACTTTGGTGTGTTGTATTTGAAAATATCAAAGATAAGCATTTTAAAAGATGGAAATAATAGGTTTGATTTGGATCGATTCAATTCTGATTTCTAATTTGATTTAATTCCATTTTAAGTTTACACATTTATTTAGAAATACATTAACAATCTGTATATTTGTTGACAATTGATACAGTTCATAATGTAAGATGTATTAGATAAATCACGAGATTGTTAATACCATACAGTGTTACATAGATTCTCAAACTAAGAAGCTCTAACAATTGTTCTGCCTCTCCTGGAGGGCGTTTCAGTTTGGCCACTAGGTGGCGATGATTCTATAGCGTTACACCTTATTCCAGAAGAAGAAGAAAATATGAGCACAATTAGTTACTTTAAAGAATTTTAAAGAATTTTGGTAAAATTCATGCCTGTTTGTATATAAAGATCTTCATTTTGTCATCAATGTATGTTTGCGTCAAAAGTGTTAGCATTATGGGAAATCCCATTATACGTTCAATCTAGCAGACTTTATCTTTATGGGTTTTATGCTTTTATTGATTTATTAAGCTCAGATCGATTATTCAAATTTTTTTCTACCCAGTTGTAAGAAATAATGATCGTTTTGACACATTTTTATGTTGTTTTGTGATCAATTCTGACTGAAATTATTTTTTAAATTCTTGTTTACACCAATTTTATTTGTATAGCATTCCACATTAGCCGCTTTATAATCATAGGACGTCCATTCTAATAAACTTTTTTTTCTGTTTTTTATTTATTTATTTTTTTTTTACCCGCTCCAGGTGACCAAGGACGATTTTATGAGCTTCAGCTACATTCTATGCATGGACGATAGCAATTTGAGGTACGTTTGTTTCATCCCCGCTGAAGCCGTGTTTATCAGATCTCACAGATTTGAAAAATGTTGGCGTTGAGGGTCTAGTTTTACACACGAATCGCTTCATGGGATCAAAACCCAGAGCGAGGTCACGCAGGGCTGTTGACAAGGTTGACAGCGATCTGCGCTGTAGAAGCGGTGGAAGGAAAAAAAAAAAAAAACTGCCTCCTTTTAATGAGCAATATCCTTTCTTAAGCTCTTTCCAAAGGTTAGAGGGGGGGGTATTTTGTGCTACTTTGAACGATCATTTTGAGATCACATGCCTATGGCAGATTTGATCTGTAAGCAGCTTACTGAGTTCTTTGGATGCCTCGTCTTTGCTCTTTAGGCAGATTCTGTCCTCCCCCCTCAAGTTCTTCCTCAGATAGTTCATTTGACCTTATTGTTTTGGAACTTTAATAAAGTCAAATAGATTGAATTCATGTAACTGCTGGACGTTTCTGTCCCAGCTGGTAACGCGTTCTCACCCTATGATCGTGACCGTTACCTAATCCTCATCGAAAAAGAGCTTCAGGTGATGATCTAAAGGTCAAAACCTTCAAGTGTTGCTTTGTTCTTCTGAAGTTCCATCTTTTCTCTTCACAGTGACTTGAACAGAAAAGCGAAATCGGTAAAAAACAGCACCGCAAAGATCGAGCTCCTCGGTTCATATGACCCACAGAATGAGCTCATCATCAAAGACCCGTATTATGTAAGTATTTAGGCCACTTCCAAGGTTTGGGGTTCTTTTTCAAACATTAGGAAAAGTTTAACTTAAAATGTCGGAAATTCATTTGAACCTTTGATTGATAAATGTTGAAACTATTAACCTTAAGTTGCTTGTTGGACATATTGTTGAAATGATTCACAGTGACAAGGTTGTATTTATAGTAGGGCCTGGAATCGATTAAAAAAAATTAACAATTAATCGCAATCTGGAAAAAATTAATCGCGATTAATTGCTATAATTTTTTTTTTTTTTAGTCTCAGTATTTACCGACCACTTATCTGCAAATAATCACAATATGAAATCACACATGAAACTACATTTTGAACATTTATTTTTAATTATTACTGTCAATCAGTTACAAAAAAATCTGATTGATCGCACTTTTTTGTTGCGATTAATCACGATTAATCGCAATTTTATACTAGGTGAGATTTATTTGTATAATTTGGCATCGGACCACGGATCAAATAGTCCACTTTTTGTGGAAAAAGTGATCTAAACCACAAAAATAGCAAGAATAAAGTATGAAAAACTGATTGACTATTAATTTCTTTTGTAAGTTAAAATGGTATAACCGGGATAATACCTGAAGAAATGTTTTAACACACGCCGTGGAAGTCTGAACCGCTGAGTTAAAGCGAAGGACTTTGATTAATTTGCGTTAATACACATAAACGCATTAATTTTTTTAAATTAATCGCATGCATTAATGTTCACAGCCCTTATTTTCTTCCCTTTCTCGAAAGCTACGAAAATTAATTAGAGAATTGAATTAGTTTGAGGTATTTTAATGCCACTTTTTGTGTCATATTTATATAAAGTATTGAATATAAATATATTTTTTACTACTATGTGGTCCCGACTATTATAGCATTTACTTTCTAGCTCTATTACACTGAAATGAATAAAGCAGTCGTCCTTGTTTTAAAAACATTGGCTTCTCATTTTTTTGTGCAGCCATTAACATTTGTGTACTTTTGGAACTCTTCCTGCCAGCTCCTGGACAATCAGTCTGTTTTTTGTAAATACTTTAGACGTTCAGCAGCTCTGAGTTTGGGCTTCCTCGCCAATAACCTCAAGAGCAGCCAAACAATCACTGTCTGGATGAACCGAGACATTTTTTTTTCTCTTTACAGTTGGACCTAAACCTAAAAACAGCTTTCCTACTCTTAATGATTGACGTTTTTGCTTAAAAAATACCCAATAACCTGTTTTGATTCTAACTTTATTTATTTTTTGTCCAATTCATCAGTTTTCTATATGATTTTTTTAAGCAACAAGATATTTCTAGTTTTAGTTCAGACATTTCTATTCAAACAAAATAAAAATGTGACGTTAATTTTGGTTATACCTTAGCAAAATTTATTGTTACGGATTTATCTCAACTAAATGAACCATCAGATGATGAGTTTAAGCATTTTCTGTCATTTCTCTATAAAAAAGAATCGATTCTTCATTTTTAATAGAAAAAAACATTTTAGTGACATTGTTTTCAGTCATTTAAAATAAAATTCAATCCTGCATGAGTTTAATATTCACATCTGTACAGTTAAATGTACCCATATGGCAGAAGAAAAGGATATTTCATGAAACTATGTAGTATTTTGTTGTTAAACTTTTACATTCTCACATTTATTTCAATGTTTATACCAGATTTTAAATTTATTTTTCCCCTCCTCTCTTTTTGTGTTGCAGGGGGACGACAAAGACTTTGAGAAGGTCTATGAACAGTGTCTGCGCTGCTGCAGAGCTTTCCTGGAGAAAAACCCCTAACCCACCGCTGAGATTCAAGGAGAAACCTGAAATATCAACCTGATATTGTCATACGAGCACTTACCATTATAGTTAGTTAAACCACCGAAAGACCCAGATATTTTTGGATTGTTTGAACAAAAGATAAGAGAGCTACAGCTTAAAGTATTTAAGAAAAAGGAAGTTTTGAGGGATTTGTTATTAGAAATTATTCATTTTTGCATCTTAAGTTTACAAACCAAAAACTGAAAGTTGTTGAAGAAACGCCTCATAGTAACTTATTGTTGCTTTTGTTAAAAAATATAGCTAATATGTTTTGTCTCCTTGTGGAAAAGCTGTTATTTCACTGTAGTTACAATACAAAAATAATTGCTTACATTAAATGCCCTTTTCAAGGTTTGAAACTGAATTTGAACTTCCTAAAGTAGCAATAAATATTCATTTACAGCAAAAGTCTATTTGGATTTGAACAGAGAAATGAAATAAAGAAATCTGCTGGAATTCCCTCTGCGTGGAGAGTTTTTTTCT
>NW_023417579.1:10744-12287 GCF_002922805.2 Oryzias melastigma | reverse complement strand
TCCCCCTCGGAGCAGTTTACTGAGATGTTTCTTTTAAAAAATGCAAAATCAAATAGACGGAGAGAAAAATAGAGTAAAAGAAGCTAAAGGCAAAGATCAGCAGTTTGTATGCTTAACTATTTTCTTCCTTGCATATTCCAATGCCCTGCACAGATTTATTTAGTGACCCAATGAAGGAGTGTAACGCCTACATTAGCTGGACCACACTATCTATCAGTGCACAGCGAAAAATCTCTCCTTCTTGTTCAGCTAGAGCAAGAAATGACACAGAATTGGCTTTTTTGTGAGATATTTGTTTATTTTTCATGTACTTTGCAGATAATCCTGTGATTGAGCTTGTGTAATATCATACAAATTATAATTAAATGCAAACAAAGAACCACTCAAATTGCCTCTTACATCATTAAAGGCTTAAAATCTACAAATTAATGAGCACAATTTAAACAAAGGTTCAGTAGTTGGTTGCAAAATCAATTGTAACCTTTGATGGTGAAATAATTTACTATAAAGAAAGTAAGTTGCAGAAAATGAATTCACTAAAATATTTTTCAAAAAAACATTAGATGGCCAATCTCTTGACTTATAAGTTATTCTCTATAGTTAATAAATGGAACACTGCTGAGGATGGATCATTATTAGGCTTTTGGATTTCAGTCACATATTTTTTTTTGCTTTATGATTTGATCATGCTCAAAATCCTTCCTGCTGAGTTTTGAGTTTCTGTTTTGTTTATGTTGTTTAACGTGGCAGCTGTTCCTGCCTGCAAGGCCACGAGTCTGTGGTTTCTGCTGTTGTTGGCCTTAAGTGCATGTGTCTCAATACATTCTGACTTCACTTGCTGCACTGAATTTCTGATGAAAATATTCTATGAAAAGCAAGCTTCTCTTCATGCTGTATGTGAACCTTTACAGGTTTGATCCTACGTCGGTGAGCTGTATTTACACGCTGCATCAAGTTAAAGCAGCAGAATGACAAATTTAATACAGTTTCTATACACCCATCATAAAATGTACAATATTAATTTGATGGTAATTCCATCCATCCATCCATTTTCTTGACGGCTTCTTCCCTTTCGGGGTCGCGGGGTGCCGGAGCCTAACCCGGCTACTGATGGGCGAAGGCGGGGTACACCCTGGACAGGTCGCCAGTCTGTCGCAGGGCCTCAATCACACACACATTCACTCTCACATTCACACCTAGGGGCAATTTAGAGTCACCAATGAACCTATGAAGCATGTTTTTGGACAGTGGGAGGAAGCCGGAGTCCCCGGTGAAAACCCACGCATGCATGGGGAGAACATGCAAACTCCACACAGAAAGGTCCCAGCCGGGAGTTGAACCGGGGCCTTCTCGCTGTGAGGCAAGAGCGCTAACCACTGCGCCACCGTGCAGCCCTTGATGGTAAGTAATTAATTAATTAATGTCACTAAATAAACAAAAAAGGTTCTTCTATTTGAATTTAGTCTGATTTAAGTCCAAGTTTACAGATTATTTCATTACAATTCAATCAAATTCAATGTAATGTCAATTTAAATTTGAATTT
>NW_023417579.1:0-5516 GCF_002922805.2 Oryzias melastigma | reverse complement strand
TTCAGGTTATAGAAGGTTGAAAATGTATCAATTGAAGGTGAGTGCTTCACAGTGTAAGTAGACAGAGCTGAACTGCATGAAAGAATACGAGTGCAAAGACAGTATTTTAAAAAGGATTCTATGTATCCATTTTCTATAGCAGATTAATCCTATTCAAGGCTGTATCACATACAGACCATCTGTGTGCCAGACCCTAAACAGACCACCTGCTCATCACTTTGGCAATTCTGAAAACGTCCATCCATCTTTTTTCTGAAAATGATTTATTCCCGTTTTGGGTTACGGGGTTGCTTAAGTCTGCCCAGCCAGTGTAGGGTGAAGGCAGGGCGTACACTGGACAGCTCACCAGTGGAATGAAAAAACAAACACACTCATAACTAAGGAAAGAGTCACTAAGAAGCCTGTTTTTGGACTGTGGGAGTAAACTAGAGAGTCCGGACAGCATGCACAAGAAGAACATGCACAGAAAGGTCCCATCTAGGATTCAAACCAGGGACTTCTTGCTGTGAGGGAAGAGTGCTAACCACTACACCACAGTGCAGCTCATTTCTAAAAACAATACATTATAAAAACACATGGAATTTCAAGAAATGTAAGCATAACTATTACCAAACCTTTATATGGGATTCAATAGGAATCATTAGAAATTATTATCTAATTCATTATGGGAGTAGATTTAAGAACTTTGAGTCATTTTCTTAAAATCTCTTATAATCTTAATGCAAATCAAAATCAAAAAGGTCAATAATTAGCACATATTTTTCTTTGCACAGTAAAAAAAAATCAGATAAAACTAGTCGTATTTGTACCTGAAGAATAAAGCTAAAAAACCAAAATGAAACAGTAATAATGGTCATGGCCTGAGGCAGCACTGTGGTATAAAGACATGCATCTCTAACAGCAGTAATTGCAGGCAAATGAAAACACATTCCTAGTGAATATTTTAGATGAATTTAACATTCACGTAAAAACGCAATAAAAAGGGTTTTGCCTCATTTGTTGCTTTTGTGTGACGACGACATAAGATGAAAATACATTTTGGCGTGAAGAAGAGGAAGAAAATTCTGCACATTATGAGGAATTGAACAGTGTGGAAACCATAGACATATATACAATAGAGGGATAAGCTCTGGCATTCCCTGTAAGACCCAGAATGCTGAAAAAGATGCCTGAAGTGGAACAGGCACACTGACCCATGCCTTTGTGTTGGAAGGGTTTTTTCATATCAAAGCTGTCACACTTCTGCCTGGAGATAACTCACTTTTTTAAATCAGAAACCAAATCAGGAAAATGATTTTCCACACGCCTGCTTTAAGATTGGTCAAAGTCTTTTCTGGAGAAAATGCACAGAGGTGTTTTCTCTGCAGACAGGTTTTGATCAACATATATGCAACAGATTTATTCAAAACCTGATGAAAATAAGGTCACACAACACTGAAGACTGCATTCAAAGTTTACGAACTAGACAGAAAAATGAACCTGTCCTTGCTTCCTGGTTCAATCTGTGGACATGCAGGATTAGATCTGGGTGGCACAGACGAGCTGCAGTGTTTGCCCCATCCTCGTTAACTCAACTGTGATGCCCTTGAGCAATCTCCCTGATCTTTGCTCTAGTGGAGCGGCTCAGTTGCCACAGATAAGTCTGGCTTTGTACTGGGCAGCTCCCAGCAAAAGTGGGAAACAGCCTGAACGAGAAAAGAATGCTTTTGAAATGAAGAGCAAAGCCTTTTAAGGATCTCACCTTCATTACTTTGTTTTTTTCATTTGTTAACATTGTAAACAAAACAGGATATTTTACATATATATTTTACAAGAATAGTTATTTAAACAATACTATTACTTACTATTACTTGCTTTTCTGAAATCATTTGACTCATAGATTTCCTCTGGGAATAGTTCCTGAACTGTTTCTCACTACATGATTGCTGGGATTCGCTGCAATCCTGAACTTTATTGAGCAGAGGTGAAAATAGTGAAATGCATTTGTTTGTCTGTGAAATATTTTATTGTTGAAATCCTTTATTTTCTAAAACTCTTCTGGTGCAGCAGGCGGATGTTTCCTGGTTAAATCCAAGACAATAGGGGGAGAGAAAGCAGAAACATGTCGGATGTTCCTATTTCAGAATAATTACCTTTCAATTATTTAATATTCTAATTCTGTAACCGAACAAAAAAAGGAATTATACAATTGTTTTTTCATAATTGATTTTTGGTTAAATGAAATGAATCCTGTAAAAAACACACTTGATTAGTTTCTTATTTAAATGTCACAAATAATGGATTAACAAGGTTTAGTGATTAAAAATTACCTAGAAAACAGTGACTCATTGTGCAACTGTGTATTATGAGGGAGCTTAAATTGGTGAGTGAAGAAATTAAGCAGAAAGCCTCTGGCTGTGTGTAAGGCCCTTTTGCTTACTTTTGTCATGTTTTCCTGTTTTAGTTATATTTTTCTTGGTTTTGTTTTTCTTGGTTTTGGTTATGTTTCTCTTTGTTTTGGCTATGTTTTTCTTCATTTTGGTTATGTTTTTCTTGGTTTTAGTTATATTTTTCTTGTCTTTGGTCATGATTTTCTTGGTTTTGGTTTTGTTTTTCCTTGTTTTGGCCATGTTTTTTTTGTTTGTTTTTGCCATGTTCTGTGTCTTCTTTTTGTTAGTCTCACCTGGTTTCATTAATCACAGCTGTCTTCATTTAAGTAATTATTCTTGATGCAATTACTGTAAGTGTCTCGTTTTCAGGTCACCTGTCTGGTTACACCTGTTTCTGCCACAAGCCTGACAGTCTGACAGATTATGATGGTAATAAAATAGTTAAAAACTTTCATTAAGCTTTAGCTATTAATGTAGTCCAAAAACAAATAAAATTATAAAATCAAATAGACCCTTTAATCTACTTATGTTGCTTTTATTTTGAAAGGAATTTAGAAAAAATAGTAACGTTTTTCATGCCGCACAATTGTAAATCTGTTTTTCAGGTTTTTTTTTTAATTATATAAATGAAATTGAATATCTGACAGAGAAGACAAAGATGTCTTACTGCTCCATATGCGATGGTGTCGCTGTACATCCTCATCTCCGGGTAGATGTTGACAAGGTACCAACGGAACGTCTTGCACTGAAGCCTCTTCCTCAATGCCTTCCTTTCAGAAATGTCGCCAATATCAATCCCAGAGTCCTGATATGTGAATGATACACACAGGGTACAGCTTATTAGAATAAATCATACAGGAGGGAATCAGGTTTGATACCTTTCAATGCCTTGCCCAAAGTTCACAAGTTTTTCTAGCTCTTTTAATAAATGTTTCTATAAGGAATTCTGCAAACCAACCAAGATTTTTGGTCAAGGACACATTCAGTCAAATTAAAAAAAAGAAGAATTTTGACAGCAAAGCAGAGAGATCTTGAATATTTGCTTTTTCTAAAGCTGAATACAGCATCTAGCATGTCATGCCATCATCTTTCACGTGTATCGCATTTAAAGTCAATGAAAGTGACCTCAAATGGAGAGGGTTCAAAAGCTGCTGACTGGCTCGCTGGAAAAAACATGGTCACTCTCTATGGTGATTTTTAAACTTTGTTTACAAGCAATTAATTAACTTTTTATTTATGGAATTAAATCTGGGGCAGAATTTCATGCTTGTTAAGTGGAGCCGCGGTTAAATCCCTCATTGGTTGATAGAATTGCACGCAGATGCTCATCTGTTCATAACCCTAATTTGCATATTGAAGCAGATTGCACATGGCGAAGACACACAAAACAATTAACACATGTATTTATCATAGGTAGAATAGTAAAGTCGTGTTTTAGGGTTTAGTTTTCTTGGTTTTTATCTTTAGTTGGGCTTTGTAGCATTTAAGTTAAGTTCTTTCTCGATTAATATTTTACAAAGTTAAAATCATCTGCATTAGTTTAATACCAGGTTTTCGGTTTGTCACTGCCAGATCCTCACTGGTCTCTACCCGCTTTGTCACATCATAGCCAGGGTCTTTATGTGTCACATTGTAGTTCATATTTTTGCCTTTTGTCATGCTTAAATTAGTTTAGTAAATTAAGTTTAAATTCACAAGTCTTGGTCTCCTGCAAAGTATTTATTTAAAAGACAGCATTCCATTTTTGAGAACATATTTTAGGTGTTCCATCTGTAAATTAAGTCCAAGATTATAATAATAATCAATATCTCCAAATCTAAAACGTAAAATCTGCACAGCTACCAACCGCACAAGGCAATGATTTTGCACATGAGGCATTGCATGCAGAGTTTCAGAGGAGTTTTCGATTTGCTACTGCTGATTGACTCTTAGATAATGGCTCTTTAAAATGACTTCTCACAACAGCTGTTTTTTAATATGTTCTTTGCACTGCAACACTTTAATATCTCCACAGGGTTTTCTTAAGGACCATTTAGCTAAGTTGAAGAGATTCTCCTGAGGAAGAAACAGATGGACCCCATCATATCTAAATCTCTTACTTATGATGTCTAATGCTCTCTTTGCTGCTGAAGTGTTTGGTGGCAGCAGACCTCTATTTGAGGAGGTCACTAAGGCACTCAGGTAAAAATGGAATATTTGAATCTGTCAAATTAAAAGCACATGTTTAAATATTGGAAAAGATACTTGTCGAATGAAGATGCATTTTGTCTTTTTTACAAAATGTGCTGCTAACTGCAACAGCTGCATTGTCTTCAAAAAGAAAGGGTTCACCTGCTCTAGAAGTTTCACTAAGGTGGAGATTACAAGTAGACATATTGACAAAAAACAGGCATTCAGGGGGCTATAAATATAAAGCTTTTGACAACAAAACAGCACACCTTCTTTCACAGACAGAAGCTGTAGAAATTTCTCAGTCTCAAAATAAGAGGGATCTTATTTTGAAAGTCAGCAATCTCTGTTAAATGCATTTCTCCCCATTTGTAGAATCACTCACCTCCATTGGAATGTTCCATGCCATGTAAACGTGGCTTTTGAACTCATCCATCCAGACTTCTGCGACTCTGAGGGCATTTCGCCGCACATTGGAGGTCAAATCCTCAGTGTAGGGTTTATGAGCACGCTCGATGTGGGCGATCCGTGCACACGGCAGGACCTCCACACTGCCCCCACATTGCCACGCCTAGTTTTGGACAAAAAGAAGGGTCAGTCAATCTACGTTAAATCATTTCAATTGCCAATTCTTTACAAATTACTTTTACAAATGTTAGAATTTTTTTTAAGTTGTTAGCCATTTTTTTTTAAATTCCAATTCAAAATTTCACTATTGATATGAATAATTTTTAAAACATATTTACTATTCAAAAGCATGCTGAGTCTCTGCATTTGGTTAATGTGGCATTTTCTACCAGTCCTGATTTAAAGCATTCTGACTAAAAAGCAACAGACTCTCGTCTTGACTTCCACCCACTGTATCCCCGACTGTGAAGACGAAGCTCCCATTTTGGAAAATGTGAAAATGTCAGTGTCAAGGAGGACAAGCGAAATCATCTCTGCCTAATGGCATCAAGATTTATAATAATGAAGACC
>NW_023417578.1:0-12121 GCF_002922805.2 Oryzias melastigma | reverse complement strand
TGTCGTTTTTTGGTGCGCTGGCAACCCTTGGGAAGAGGTACCCGACTCAAGCTGGTCCTTGGGACATGGGTACCTATACCCAAACCTGGTACCCTAACCCGGTACCGGACACGGGACCCCTGAACATCCGGCATGTCAAAAAAGATGAGTTAGGGACACCCAAAACGTCCATTTTGGTCCTTAACCAAATGTCAACATGTTCAAAAAGGCAGAGATGCCTCAATTCAAGCATTTCTTGGTGAACTTTCTTACTCGTGGGCCACAAAAGGTTCTAAACTTTGACTGAAGGGCCGGATCAGGAGCTCATTCATGGCGTACTTTGGTAACTCGCCACATAAAAAAGGAAATAACACGGGAGCCGGAGGAAAACATGCCTATCCTAGGTATGTTGATGTTGGGAGTGGGGTCATCTGGACCCCATAACTTCAACTTGTCACTGGTGTCCGTGGCAGACTGACCACCTTCATCTACATTTGTCATGGGATGGATAACACGTCAATGTGATGCTTGGGTCATCTGGACCCCAGAAGAAAGCATAAGGGTTAAACTTGATTTAAAATTACTTTGAAACAGAACATTTTGGAGATTTTTGTTCTCATTTTAGTACCAATGGGTCGATGCCTCTCAAGGAAACTCTGAGTTCATGTGGTGTTAGAATGATTGGAAAAACGACCGTCAGACGAGGATCGGAAAAAAAAAACAAATCTTCAAACTCTACATTAATGCAGATTAATTTTCGCCTGAACACATTTTTATTATTTATTTGTAGTGTTCCATCTGTAGGGAGAAAAAAAAAACATTAAAACGTGTAATCAAAATTGTTTATTCTAGTTTGACGGGCCAGATTGAATAGTTTAACGGGGCATAATTGGCCCCCCTCTGTTCTAGATGGTTATCATTGACACTTCCTTATTTCTTTTCTGAATCCCACTCTGATAAAAATCCTGTTTTTTGGTGTTTTAACATGTTATAGTCCCATTTTTCTGATGATGGAGGACAAATATTAAGAACATTAAACTCAAAATTGCCTTTCTGAGCATTTCTTTATTCTAGTTGTTGAGAATCAGGAGCAGATGAAAATATGCTGTTGGTAGAAGATTGTTGTGATGCTACAAGCTCTCTGCTCCATTCTGATACACCGACTTGTTGACAAACAGATCCATGAACGGATCTGTTTTCCTGGAATCTGGCTCAAAACTGTTCGTCGGGATAGCTCCGATGTTGCTCACCATTTTTGTTGCGCTGCTGATGTTAGCTTGGAGTTGTGAGGGGCTGTAAGCTAGCAGGGAATGTGTAAGCAGATGGATGATGGGAAGTGAAGTGGGCTTACTTCTGTATAAAGTAGCTCTCAGGTGAATTTCTAATAAACTACTGCTGGTTTGCAAAAAAATATTTCCAATTTTTTTTTTCATTTTAGTCACGATTTAGGCTAAAAACATTAAAGATCACATGGAACAAGTCCAAGCTAAATCAAAAGATGACCAAAGTTTATCCACAAATAGATCATTTTATGCTGGAATCCATCTAGAATCATCTTCAAGGAAGCTAATATTTATGCGTAGCATTCTATTTACATTTAAAAGAGTTTATTTTAAACCTAGCACTAGCATGCTAGCTAGCTTCAAGAGCATGAACTTCAGGTGACTTTCTGAGCTTGTTTTTCTGTTTCCTGAGCAACAATCAGATTTTTTTTATCAGGTTAACTTTGTTTATGCTTTCAATTGACCACATATTTTGTTTTTCTGTTCTTATCAAAGATCAGGAGCTCTGTAGAAAACTGATAGAACACATCAGAAAAAAAAAACAAAAAATGTTGGACTTTTTGATCAAATTCATGAAGTGGAAACAAAAGTGGGATCAAATCTGTCTGTGTTGAAGCTTTAGCCTTGATTCTCTCTGCTAAACATTTACCAGGAGAGAAAAAAGACTGTTTGATTGGATCACTGGCTCTTCCCAAAGTTCCCAGGCAGATTAAATGACAAACAACTCCAGCTCCTCACGGTTCTGCTTCCACACAGAGGCTGAGTGTTCTGCTCACTGATCCTGTCGCCCTCTGCTGTCTGTCTCCACACACTGCAGGAACCTTCCCCTCGCCATCGCCATTTCCATGCCCATCGTGACGGTGATCTACATTCTGACAAACGTGGCCTATTACACCATCCTCCCCATCAACGCCATCCTGGACAGCGACGCCGTGGCTGTGGTGAGCGTCCGACCTCTTGATTTAGATGCTCGTTTGCTGTCGTTTGAAACCCCGCCCTCCTCCTGCAGACGTTCGCAGACCAGGTGTTTGGCGTGATGAACTGGACCATCCCTCTGGCCGTGGCTCTGTCCTGCTTCGGCGGGCTCAACGCCTCCATCGTTGCGGCCTCCAGGTGTGTGATGGCGTTTTGAAACCGCCCCCTCACTCGCCGCCGCTCCTCCTCACCTTGTTGTTGTTGTGTCCCATAAGGCTGTTCTTCGTGGGATCCAGGGAGGGTCACCTGCCCGACTTCCTGTGCATGATCCACATCAGCCGCTACACTCCCATCCCTGCGCTGCTCTTCAACGTCAGTCCATCCTCACCGTCTTTCATTCTGTCCACTCGGCGTTCTGACGTCTTTGTTCCTGTCCGCAGGGCTTCATGGCTCTCATTTATCTGTGCGTGGAGGACGTCTTCAGGCTCATCAACTACTACAGCTTCAGCTACTGGTTCTTCGTCGGTCTGTCCATTCTGGGACAGCTTTACCTGCGCTGGAAGGAGCCAGACAGAGTCCGACCTCTGAAGGTAACGAACCTCAAAGCCGCTGAGATTTGTGGCGCACCTCCGCAGCACTGAAGGAGATCTTCTTCTGCCTCCACAGCTCAGTCTGGTCTACCCCATCATCTTCTGCATCCTCACCGTCTTCCTGGTGGTGGTGCCTCTCTACAGCGACACCATCAACTCCCTGATCGGGATCGTCATCGCCCTGTCAGGAGTGCCCGTTTACTTCCTCTGCTGCTACATTCCGGCCTATAAGAGGCCGATGTGGCTGCGAAAGTTTATTGGTGAGACTCTTGAAAGGCTCTTCCTCCATTTTTTATGCTTTGGTTTTAATTTTGGGTAGAGGTTCAGATTAGGGTACCTCACAATACAATGTGATACATGGCTGACAATATCGATGATATCGCAACACTGCAATAATTGGTGAAAAATCATCTGTAACAACTCAAATTATAGAGAAAAACATATTTTTGGGGAAAATACTGTATATCCCCATTTATTTTTGATCTTGAACCCAATCGGGCTGCCACGATTGGTCGACTAATCGACTATTAAAATAGTTGACGACTAATTTAATAGTCGAATAGTCGTTACTTTATATTATATGGAGCCAGAGTAAAGTTGAACAAAGTTGTTAGCGTTCAGCAGCAAAAAATGCTCTTTTTTATATTTGAGTCATTGAGACAAAATCTTTATCTTTTGTTAAAAAAGAGTTCCTTTGTATGAGTCGCACTTTTAGGGAGAAAAGTGTGACGTTTCAGAACAAATCTGCCAAGCCCTGTGTAGCTAAAACAATAAATAAATAAGTAAAGAAAATAATAATAATCTTTTGATCTGTATAAGAAAAATATCAAAGTTTAAGAGGAAAAGAATCAGATTCTCTTCCATGTTTGTTTTGGACGACACTTCTTCTTCTGCCGTCTAAAATTAAGTATTCTTAAATAAAATAAAAATTAAAAATACAAACAATGTGAATGTAAGGGTGTTGGTTCAAATCCTTTCTTTGTCCTTTCAGAATGAAGTTTGAACATTTCTGTAGGAAATATTTTTAAATTTCTTAGGTATTTTATTTTGAAACACACTTATTGTTGAAGTCACTTCCTATAATTGAGTAAATTTCTGTTTTGAGACTGCACCCCCATATTTTTCAGATATTGAGTAACTTTTACTTGAATATACTACAGTTTTCTGCTCTAAACTAGAATTGAAGTATATTTTGGAATTCCTGAGGAAGTGTGTGTGTCTTTATGTGTGAGGTCTACAATGTTGTTGTGCACGAGTGTATTTTCTTTCCCTCTCAGTCCAGATACATGCTTCACAGATTAACTGGTGAATCTAAAAGAAGTGATTTTGTGGTCTTGCAACAGACCAGCGACCATTCCAGGGTGTACCCCGCCTTTAACCCAACAGTAGCTGGGATAGGCTCCAGCAACCCTCTGTCAGGTTCTGAAAAAGGATTGGTGTGTTTTAAAAGTAACTCAATAAGTTTTAATAAAATATGCAAATAATGGAAGATTAATACCAATGAATTTGGAAAATGAAAGACCTGCAGTTGTGCTCTCGTGTACCTCAGTGAGCAGTGTGTTTGCCCAGATTTTAAAGAACTAAATAGTTTAAAAATGAAGTATTTTAAAATAGTTTAGATTCAAGTTATATGTTCAGAATTTGGAAATATTTGTGGACCTTTTTGTTTTAAGCATGTTTCAAATATACGCTCACCGGCACACCTGTCCAACTGCTAGTTAATGCAAATTTCTAATCAGCCAATCACATGGCAGCAACTCAATGTATTGAGGCATGGTGAAACCGAGCATCAGAATGGAGAGGAAAGGTGATTGTTGTGACTTTGAGTGTGGAATGGTTGTTGGTGTTCTGAATATTTCTGAAACTTCATTTTTATAGTTGTAGAAACATGTTGAACTGTATTCATAGATCTTTTAAAGAGCTCTCATATTTTAAAAAAAAGTCCTATTTTAATGCTGTATGTAAGAATTGTTTTAGAGCAGCTAAAGATTAATAAAATAACACTTTTTTGGCCTCATTCTAGGGATGGAATGACCAAAAACAGTCTGTACAGGAACTGATACGTCTGTGAAATTATCAGTGTTTTAACTGGGCGGATAAACAGCATCATCATCATCCAGAAGACGACAATCAACAACTGATTATTAGATTTAATAATAACTACTTTTTTGTTAGATAATTGGCAAAAACGTATCACCGTTTACCAAATAGGTGTAGGCTAAATAAAAAAAAAGTTTAAAAGTTGCAGCATGTGTCTAAACTCAAACATTATTAGAGTTTTTGGAAACACTTTTAATCTCTAAAAGTGTATATAGAAAACATAGTTTTGGATCAAAGTGTATTAATGTTTTTGAATTTTCTAGGTAAATGAAGCTTTAAAAATATGTCACCCTAGATGACAGATGCATTTAAGCAGAGATAAAGTCTTAATCCTTCTGTTCCGTCTCTTCCAGCTAAAAGTGGCGTCCTCATCCAGAAGGTGTGCTTCTCAGTCCTGACAGAGATGGACGTGAAGTCAGACTAGTTTGATCTCAACATCCTGCCGGAAGAGGCTCATTCATTCGTGACTCAGCCGTCTGAAGGCCTCTTTGGGACCGACATGGACTGAGCTGGACCTGGATCCACCCAGTAACCGTGGACGCGCAGACAATCGGCTTTGGGGATTTTAACATTTCACCAACACTCCTGAAGGAGACGCCTTTCTCTGTGGACTTGTGCCTGTTCATATAGAATTATTTAATTGAGATTTAAAGTATTTTTTGTGAAACCGACATGAAAAACCCTGAAGCACTGCTGACCGGCCTTGAAATTGCCTATTCTATTCTATTTGTTTGCACAAAGCGATAAAAGACTTTAGATTCAAATATCACGTCCACTCGTTTGTACAAGAGTTTGTAAAATGTTTTTTACTGGGATCTGTTTGATCTGGTGAAGTAAAGGGCTATTTTCACAAATAAAAAGAATTCTTTTGTTGTTTTTATGACAGTTAAATGTAATTTTTCTGCTCAGACCTGACAGATAAAAACAAATTACAAATTTAACTCTAGAAAAATCTGACTTTTTGATTTTATTTTGAAATGACTAAAAAGTAGAAGACCTATGATAGTAAAATCGTAAGAGATTTTATATTTTATTCACTTAATAAGCTAATTTTATTTTTTATTAATTCTGAAAAAAGTTGAGACAAGCCAAACTTACCTAAAAATTAGCCCGTTTATGAAAGATTAATCATCAAATAGTATGCTTGTGTAATTAATTAATAGTTGTTAAATACTTTAGAATCAGTCTTAAAAACACTGTAATGCCCAATATTTTAAAGAATTTACAGAAAAATCTATATATTTTTTTGGAATTAAAATATTTTTGAAACCACTTTGATAAAATCCACTTTTTTTTTTTTAAGATACAAATTTTAGTAATGATACGTAGGGTGATTTGGTAATTTTATGCTTAGAACAATGTTAGTTTGAGATCCAAAATATTAATTTCAAGAAAAAAAAACACCTTATTTACCAACTGTCCCAAATTTGATACATACATTTTAAGATTGTCTAACTGTATTGTAAAGAATAAATTGCGAACATTTTCTAAATACAAGTTATAATTTAAAAATAATAGATAACAACAGAGAAGTTATTCCCACCATAAAGCTGTGAAAATCAGATAAACCTTTTCCCGCCAAAAGTTTTATGGAGGCAGCCATTTTGAAATGAGTAGGAAAATTGCTTCTACTGCCTCTAGTGGAATAATGATCAACTGCAGAACAGAAAACATGGTCAAACCCACATATTAGAAGTCTTTAGGGAAAGTTTGTATCTTCCTAATGAGATGGGGTGTCAGAAACTTGTGTATCGATTTGATGCAAACTATTATCCCGGGTTAATGTCATATTGCATAGAAGATAATGTTTTCATGTCACGTCAATAATTGAATGTTTTTACCTTTTTAAATCATCTCGTCTATGAACTACCAAAAACTAAATCTGATTTTTATTGAAATTCAGTAAACTTTAGCTTTTTGTTTGTCAGTTTCAAATTTTCATGTTTTGAAATAAGAGGTAATTTTACCACTATGCTCTTTTGCTGATAACATATTCAAATTAAGCTCATTTTGTGCATAAAACCGATAGATTTCATGATTGAAACGAGTCATTCATGATCTGTTGTTGATCAGACTTTAAAATTGTGAAATAACTTCTAAAAAATATGAGTTGAACAATAAGACAAAGGAAACTGTTTTGAGGCATAGTTTGTACTTTAGTTAGAATAATACACGTTCACAACCATCTTCAAAACGATCCAACTTTATCTATGTACACAATCACAATGAAGCTCAGCAGAGATCATCCGATGGTGTCCTTCCACGGCCTCGCTTTGACATCAGCGGATTTGCCTTTAGAAGAGGCAGCAGCGATGGGAGGAGTCTGCTGCAGGGGATTGTGGGTAAAAGTCTGCCTTAATGGACCTGCAGTGTAAATGGACAAATTAGAACAAAACCGGGAAAAAAAAAGGTTTGGATGTTTGGAAACTCAATTAAAGGGGGAAACAGTGAAGTTCTGCTCTTCAGAAAATACGATGAATGTGAAGAAATAAAAAATAAGTGTACAGATTATTGCAACAGATTTATAACTAATTTAATTATCCTTTAAATGAAACAAACTTTAGTGAACTTGCGTTTTTTTCCTTAAAAAAAAAACAAAAACTGTTAAATAGCTGTAAAATACTTTTGTGTAATGGATCACAGTGACCACAAGGGGGCGACATAGCAATATGTTTCAATGCTGTTCTTTTTTGTTTAAAAAAAAAAACAAAAAAAAATGTTTGATGCATAAAACTAACATATTATAAATAAAAATAGCTTTACTAAATAATTAAAATAAGAAGTATTCACATTTTGCTGTTTTTTTCTATTTCTTTATCAGTTTTTTGGTCTCCAGAGTTGAACTGGGTCTCACTGACCTTTAGCGGCGATGTCCAGATGGTTCTTTATTCTTCTTTCTCTCTCCTCCAGCTGCTGAGCCAGCTGAGCGTTCTTCCAACCTGAACACCAAATCAGGCATAACAGACAATCCGTTTGAACTTTATAAATCTGGTTACGTGATCTACAACATGATCTGTCCTCTTTTTTTCATTTTACCCTTCTTCATGCTTTGGATCAGCCCATCGTTCTGGGGCAGAGCGGAGGCCGGGTGCTGGATCTTTTCCGGGATATTGAACTTCCTCCTGACGGCGGGATGTCTGAGCAAAGCCACTTGACCGAGTGAGAAGAGGTTAGAGGTCAGCCAGTAGGTGAACACAGCCTGCAGGACAAAAATGGTAGCAAATAAGTGTTATTTGAATTTAGGATGGAGTAAGAAACACAAATCAAGCTGCTTTTGAGTCGTACTGACTGTAGGGAAGTTGATGGTGAGGGGGAGGATGATCAACGGCATGATCCTGAAAACCGTCTTCATGGCTCGCAGGTTGGGGTTGTCGATGCCGGACTCTGCACCAAGCTGAGGAAACAGACGGAAATCCACGCTCACATTTCAAACCAAGAACAACGTTAAAGTATTCAGCTTTAGCAGCCGCCTCACTTCCAGGATGAAGAACATGGTCCCGGTCACAGCGATGGGCAGAATATAGAACGGATCGGCTGCCGTCAGGTCGGTAAACCAGAGCATTCCTCCCGTCTGCAGGCTGGGAACCGGCAGATACGCCATCTTCCTCAGAGCGATGAAGAAGGAGATGAAGACGGGGGCCTGAGGGAAGAAACGAGATTTAAACCCCAGAACAGGAATAAAAAAAAACAGAGAAATACAGTCGTCTTGTTTATCGTAGAAGATATGTTCTAAAAATAGGGTTATAGATGTTTAAAGGCTTTAAAACTCATCACTACACACTTTTTCTTCAATAAACATGAATATTTTAATAGTTTTCTCTCTTATTTAAACTCTCAAAGTTCAAAACTTCATAGAAAAATAAATCCAGAATTGCAGAATATCAAAGATTTATGTCAACATGGCAAACTGAACATATTCTGTAAAGGACACACAGCAACAGCCAATCAGGACACAGAACACAGTGGGCTGTTTAAAATAAAATTAAAAAAAGCAGAATTGCCCTAAAAAAATTCACAAAACCGCAAAAGGTGAACCGTGACACAGTGAGAAACCACTGACTCACAAATATTAGCAAAAAATCTCATTAGGCTTTAAATACAAAACAAGGGAGTTTATTTAAATATACTCCTAGTGACCAAACTGACGTAACATCCAATTGTAACAATAAGATTTGTCCAACATAAAAAAAGGGACAAAAAATATATATATTTTTAGTGGATATTCCAGACAGATTTGGTATTTTAAAGTCTATTTTCAAGCATTTTTTTCTCTCAGTTTTTGTAAATTTGGTCTCAAGTACTTTATAAATGTTTGATCAAATACATGTTTTGAAGCGTTTCAAAAAATTAACTTTAGGCTTTTATGTGTTGTTTTTTTTTTCCTTTTTACTGATCCGAACGTTGAGTTGTGTGATCCGTTACACTCATATTTTAGAGCTACGTTCACACCGCCGAACACACATTGAAGGCTAAACCAGGTCAATCTTTGATCAATCTGAAACTTGGATTTGGTAGCGACATATAAACGCGTCCCTTTTTAATTCCCAAAAGAGCCAAACATTTAAAAATTGATCCTGAAGGAGAAATTACTAATTGATATTTATGCCAGGACGAAAGTATACCACACCAAATCTTTCATATATTGGAATAGAGCTGTAAAAAATAAAACCTCTACATTTGCACCAAGTCTCTTCCAACAGTAGGGGGCGACCATGAGCTAATAAACAGTAGAAAAAGAAAAAGATACCCCTCCCTTTTTGTCCAGTGTGAACACCAGGAGCTGAAAATGCGTTCAAGATCGGTCGGTGTGAACATAGCATAAACAGTATTTTGTCTGACGTCATGAGAACAGACGAACCTGGACCAGAGGAACCAGGAAGCCGCGCAGAGGGTTCACGTCATGCTTCTTCTGGAACATGTTCAGTTCCGAGTACGCTTTGGCAACTGTAACAGACAGGAATCCACTGGTGATGACCTCCACTTTTTCAGAAGACTTATAAAAAGAAAAGAGTCTGACATTCAAACTTGTTCCCGCTCTGCTTGGCCTCGTTCATTTTGTTGGTGAGTTTGGTGATGTCCGGGAGCACGTTGTTCAGCTTGGCCGCTTCCCTCTGACCCTTCACGATGACGGGAAACACGGCCAGACGGGCCAGCACGGTTCCTGGAACCGGACGGAAACGGTGAAACTCCACAGCCTGAGCCGTAGTTTACGGCTCTCTAAGAATCGCTGCTTACCGACGACGATAGCGCCCCACCACGGCAGACCCAGATCCATGTGAAAGAACTCTAACAGGTTCTGGATGAGACCCACGGGGGTGTGACCGGCCAAGCCCAGCTCTGCCAGCCGAGGTTCTGCCGACAGCGCCTGCAGGAGGTCCACTGCAGTGGGGGCCGCGTCGCCCGCAGCCGACTGCAATATTATAGGGTCGGCGGGAGTGGGAGGAGCTTCCAGGAGCAGAGACGGAGCAGAGCTGCTGCTGGACGCTGCTGCGTCGATCTGAAAGGTTTACAAACAAACATTTGGTTAGAAAACCAAATCAGCAGGTGAAGCGAGGATTTTTCAGCTGCAGGTTCAAACACCTGTTCAGGTACCGTCTGTGGGATGACCGGGCCGGTGGGCGGAGACACGGCTGGACTGCTGGAGGCTTCGATACTAGGCGCCGCCATAAACCCGTCATCAGGTGGAATCTGTCAAACCAAAGATGAATTCATGAGGAAAAAAAAGGAAACTTTAAACTTAAAATGTTTTTTTTGTTGTAAATATTTCCACACATAAACAAACTAAATTTGCACATTTGAAAAATAAATTTTAGAAAGATGAGCCGCTGCAGTACAATTTTATCTTTGTGGCTCTAAAATATTTTACATACAAAAAAGATGCACAGTTGATTTTTTTTACACTAAATTTCCACTTAAACCAATTGACCAATCAGCATCCTTCTCAAGTCAGCAACCAATCAGCATGCAGCCCCTTATTATAGTCTGATTAAACACATTAAAGTAATTTTCGTAAATCATATAAAACATAAAATACATAATAAAAAAAATACACTATAAATATACATAAAAAGGATGAGTGAGCGTATATTTAACATAATCATAATGTCAGAAGGAAGAAATGGCTCATCTAATTTTTTTTTATAATTTCTTCATTAAATCTCAGTTTTGTTTCCAAAACAATCAAACACCCTTATCTGATTATGAGTTACTCCTTCTATATTTATGAGCTGATGGAAAAACTTCTTACATGTTCATTTTTCCGATCAGTCGTATTTTGTCTGCAGAGAAACATATTAGAATTTCCTGAACAAAGTTAGTTTTGAATTGTTTTTATTGATTTATTTGCCTATTTTTTTTACTAAATGGTGAGAAATATTGGAGCTATTCAGTCTTATAGTTTTGATCCAAAATGGATCAATTTTTTTGCAAGAGGATGCATCAGAATTGAGCGGTGCTGGGAGTTTGTGGCTCACCACTTTAAGCCGTCTTCTCCATCATCATCAAAAAAAAATAATAAAATAATGTCACAAGAAACACCAAAGAGTGGAGCTTTAAGAGGGTTCAGAAAATAAATTAACAATTTATTTTATCACTAGGATTGTGTGCTGAAACCAGTGACTGTGTAAGAGAACTGGACTGAGTGACTCCTCCCCCTGATGTCCAAACAGGAAGTACTCGTCGATTTCAAGAAAGAAAAATCCCATAAACCTTTACTGAAAAATAAGGAACTATTACTCTACTTGTCTTGCTCTGATACCTTTTATTTTAACATTTCTTGCCAATTATATATATATTGTTTTTGCATAAGTTATTCAAGTTATAAAACCGACCAATGTGTGTTCGCCATTTTCTAGTCCTGTCTGAATCAACAATTCAAAAATAAAGCGCCCTGAAAATTTCCCAGAAGTCTTTGTGATAAAACTAGAGTACATCGATGCTCACTAGATTAGCGAATATAGACCACAATGCATTGCAAATAATCTTTGCGAAAAAAACTGTGTTTAAAAATAATTTTTTAATGAACCTTCCATATTTTCATCATTAGAACACAGTGGAATCACAAATAGACGTCACGAAATGTTCAAATTTATTCAATTTTAACAGTAAAAACAACAACTAAAATAGTTTTTCAGTAGTTAGAGATCAGGGTGGGAATTCGGATTTAGTCATGGTCTAATGTTCTGTAGTGGTGGGGGTGTATATGGGGTTGGAGCCAGGGGTAAACCATATCCTACGGGTGACATCACACTCACT
>NW_023417577.1:0-11217 GCF_002922805.2 Oryzias melastigma | reverse complement strand
TCCCTCTGCTCCATGTCCATGGATGACAAAGCAAACCTGCACACAAAAGAGTATCATTAGTCTTCACGTGCATACAGTGTGTTGTGGATAAGCCTGCACATGTGTGCTTTTTACTATCATCACCTCTTAAACTTAAATATTTAATTATATGAACAAAGCAACTTGAAATTCATTAAGAATCTGGCATTAAAATGTAATATAAAATATGTAAATCTCCTTTTGACCACTAGAGGGCAGGAGGCATTTCAATTTCAATCAATTACAATCCACGTTACAATTTTATTTTTATTTTTTTATTTTTTATTTTTTGCCCTTTGCTTTACAGGAGCTTCAATACCACCTCACAAAGAATAAATACTGTCATGAGAAATAAATGCTTGTCTTTGGTACTAAACTTATAAACTGTTAAATTGAAAGCTATTGGAAAAACTCTGTTTATTATAAATAATAATAATAATAATAATAAAACTAAAACACTTGCTTAGCATAAGCACAAATAATTTGGTGATTTATGCAGCAAGTATTTATAAGATGCTGCTAAGGGATCAGTCCACTCCGTGCCTGACCTTTAACTTTCAAAAACTTGTAAGCCACACTACATAAAAATACCAGAGTTCATGTTGCTGTCACTTGAGGTCACCAAAGTGTCCTCCTGCCTCCTAAAAAAATCATGCAGAGGCAAAAGATGTCTGCAGGAACTCCTTTTGTTGTTGTCAGTGTTGCTTCTTAAAAATGCATGCTGGTGTGCTAAAAAAAAAAAAAAAGCTTTGCTGGTGACAGGAAACAAGTTGTGTTAGGAATTGTGTGAGGGAGAATGATCACCTCCTCAGAGCAGATACGTCTCCTGTGAAGGCAGCGAACAGCAGGTTGATGACGGATTTGACCTGCAGACAAAGTGGAAAACCAAACATTTGGAAGGTGATTTTGAACCACCTTTTTTGCTTTAGCTCATTTTTGTAATTATTACAGTTCAAATATTCTTTCATTTAGGCTTTAAAAAGAAGATGAAATCAATAATATGATATAAATACATACGCTTTGTGAATATAATTCAATAAACACTTTCTTAAGATAATACTTACCATCGAAACCGGGAGTTTCCAAAGTCAGGCCTCGAGGGCCAGTGTCCAACATGTTTTCTGCCATTGAAGCTCCTTATTGGCTAAACACACCTGATCCAGGTAATCAGCAGCAGATAAGGCAGAATTTCTGGAAAACCAGCAGGAGGCCGGCCCTCGAGGACTGACTTTGGACACTTCTGATCTAAACAAACTAGCCATTTACTCTGGGTAATTCTTAAAAGTTATTTTTAAAAATAAAAAGATTGATTACAGAAAATGATTTCACATATTTTTTGCATTAATTATTTTCTAGACACTTGACAGATGCGGTGTAGCCCAGTAGATAAACCTTATCTAATCATGTTTATAGGGAAATGACACATTCTCTGCCACAGTTCTGTTATCAGTGTATATACCATGTGTCACTGTTATACCATATAAGAACATATACCTGTTAATAATGTACTGGTTCTAAAAACTCGGATTCACATTCAAATAAATTCTAATGTGGGGAGAAAAGCAGGTGAAATGCATTAATGAGTATTGATAATATTTATGTATTAATATAATATGATAATATAATATACTAGTTGTTCACACAGTGCAATTAATTTGTTATATTATGATAAGTTTTAATGGAGGGAAAATGGAAAGAAAGACAGGTGTAGATGCTGTTTAAGAGAACAGATGGAGAGAGAACAAGGCCTAGACTAGGATCAGGTTTAGGCTGTTTTCTTATTGTGTGAATTGGAAAAGGAACAGAGTCGGAGTGATCCTGAAGGAGGAGTTTGCTAAAAATGTTCTGGAGGTGAGGAAAGTTTTAGATATGGCGACAAATCTGAAAATAGAAATTGGAGGTGGGGGTCCAGGATATTCCTGGAGGAGAGAATGTTGATAGGATGCTGAGGTTGGAGCTACCAAGGAGGAAGAATACTGAGGGGAAGACTAAGAATGATTTGCTGTGGTTGTTGTCCAGACTGTCAACTGCCACAGAATATCAGTACAGGATCTCTATAAATCATGTTATTTGATTAATTCTTTTACACAGTAAATCTGATTTTTTTACCTGCTTACAGAACAGATAATATCCTCCTGAATATCAGAGAAAAAAAAATTGCCCAGCCAAATTTTTGGGGGGAATCCACCAAAAACTACAATTCCCAGAACTCCACAGTTTCACATTTGTTCTCCCTAAAAAGCCTTAAATGTCCTCCGTAGATTCCAAAATGAGTTGGGTGGGAGATATTGAGAAACGTCCTCTACAGAGGACAAACTTGCATTACTGCTAGTCAGGAAGATATACTGTAAGTATTATGATTGTTGGATGTTTTCCTTGGTTTGTTTAAACTGCTTCTTAGTTGAAAAACGATTTTGCTCAACATGTTAGGCCACAATCAGAAATGTTTAACACCGCCAAGGGTTTGTTCAGCAACAACCCTTTTATGTAGATATTTATGACAGTTGAGACACCTTTACTTGGTTCTCACGCCTATGCAGTTTGCTAAAAAATTGCAAGACTGAGCTTACAATAGCAAATATTTAACATTATTCAGCAAACTTTGGCTTTCCCTACTGAAAATGCCAAAAAAAAAAGACCACCTTCTAGTAATTTGTTTTATTGTGTGTTCCTTCAGTTTGGTTAAATATTTTAGCCTTGAAGCTTATTCTTCTTAGCATCCTACAATTATATTTAGCATATTTTTGGTTTCAAATCAATAACTCCTTTATTTCAGTATATTAAATTGCATCATATGAATTTCTAATTTTCCTCAATTATTCCAACATTTAGCTAATGTTTTAGCATTCTTCGGCTAAATTCTTTTTTGGTGCTCTTTAGTTATTTACCTCAGCATTTAGCCGTTATTCCAAATTATTCCAGTTAACTGGGCTCCAAAAACTTAAAAGTGAAAACTTAGTTTAGACTCCTAACAGGTACTAAGGAATATAGTGTGATGTTGATTATGTAACAGCTCTTTAAATTTGTTGTTTTTAATATTTTACATAAGGTTTGCTAACATGCAACAGGTTTTAGTATTTTCTTAATTTGGAGTCTCTTTTATTAATTAGAAGTTCAAATGCAATAAAATCAGAGAATTAATATATATATATATATATATATATATATATATATATATATATATATATATATATATATATATATATATATAAATCTAGATTAAGCAGCTTTTTTGAAAAGCTCCTCACACCAGAGTAAAATAGCTGAATAAAAAGTTTACAACCTCTCAAAAATGTTAATTTTCTGTTTATTTCTTTTTATAGTGCAGACTAAACTTTTCTTTTGAATAAAAGTTAATAATAACTGGTTTAAAACATTTTTTGTAGAACATAATAATAATAATCATCCACTAAGGAACAGCTGTAGGGATAGATAAAAAGAGATAATACAAAAGTGCTTCATTTTATTTTATTGCATGAGACACAAAGGCAACAACACCAAAGAAAAGTAAAACAATGTTTGTACTGTTTTGTCTGCTGGCCCACCACAGCCAAAGAAGTCATTTCTCTGAAGTGTTGATTAGAACAGGTTCACATGTCGCAGGGGTCTTCAAGCAGACACAACAGTATGACAGTTAATGGAGACTTTTTACACAATTACAACGGGACACAAAAATTGAAATTGTATGGTTTCAATTTTTTTCAAAGAATTCTTTTGACACAATGATAGAATAAAATATTGATGGGATCAAAAGCCAAATTATTTATGACATCACTAATAATGAAACCTTACAATTTCTGAGTTGAATCAAACGTTGAAGTAGTGATTATTACAAAAAAAATTCCAGTTCAACATATGTTAAAAAGCACAATTTTGTCATAAATTAACAAATACGTGGGAAATGTGCAAGAAAATCAAACAAAACATCAAAAGATGGGATTAAACAGACAAATATCTCCATTACAAATGTCGCATGCAAAACAGAAAAGAAAAGGACAACATTCATGGCGTGTGGCGTCCACAAAAAAACAGTGATTTTCATGGAAATTCTGGTAACAAGATTCAAAAGCCCCTTTATCACACAGTAAAATTTTAATAATTACATTTTTGGAAAGTTTTACTTTATCCAGATCAGCTCCCATGAGACCAGAAGATGTCATTTATTGCTCTGATTGATCACAATTAGATTGATTATAAAAGGACAGTGGATTGGTTGGAATGATTCTCAGGTAGTGGTGGTCCACGTTACAGCTCCTACATTTTGTGAATGAAACTCTGATAATCATGACTGACGTGAAATGAGAGAGGAGAGGAACCTCAAAACCTTTCCCTTAAATGTAAAGTTCATCTTAACACTTTATGTTTATGCTATGTTTGGTATCTACAGCCCAGGAATACCTGCATACTGAGAGATATTTGACCAAATGTGGGACATCTCGGTCTTCAAGGAGCTGCTCTGATGGTAAAACTACAAACAGAAAATATAGCCTAAAATAAAATAACTGTTTTTGGTTCACTTAGTGACCTAAAAAGTCTCAATATTTTAATGTCCCGATTTCCTAAAACTGCAGTGTGTCCTTTTACTCTGACAGTGTGAACTCAAATAACTTCACAGTTTCCTATATTAGAAAAACGCAAACCAAAAACTTTAAAAACAACATTTTACAATTTTAATGTTTAAAGCTGAATACGTTTTTTTTAGAATGTTCCAACAAAATATGTATCATATAGCAACAATATGTTGATAAAGCAGCTTCATCTGTCCTCGTCTGGTAGCCCTAATGATGACTGAGGCTTTTGAATACTTTGTACTCACAAACAATGAACAGGCCTAATTTACAGAAAAACAAACAAAAATAGAAATTCAAAAATGCAATGTAACACATATATATATATATATATATTTATAAGAGAGAGCAGTCTTGAAACAGATCAGCAGTCAAGACGTCAAAACCAGCTAAAACTCTCCTCCCAGAGCAATAATTAAGGCATCTGCTGATGTTCATGTGCAAAAAGGTTCAATTCCTGAAGGGGTCTAAATGTAGAACATCCACACGTTATGGTACGTCAGTGAGGAGCACCGCTGCACCTGCTGCATGAAGTGCAGCACGTATCACACATTCACAGAGCAAATAATACTGAACGTTTGTTGTGATTCTGGGCCAGCAGCTATCAGATTGGATTATCAAGGTTTAGATGCTGTTTTTTCCCTGCAGACAGTTTTCCAAAACACTAAAAAATGGATTGCATCTTTAGAGGAGTAGATTTGCCTACTGTGCGTAACCCATGAAACGGGTCGGTGGAAACTGTTCTGGGGTTTAGAAGTTTCCTTATCTAAAAAAAAAATAAAGCTGCTTTTCTAAATGTACATGCCGTCACATGGAAACATCTTTTAAAACAGACAAAAAACTGGATGAACAGCATAATAAATCACTGAATCTTTAACAGGACAGCTCGTGGCTGATTCATGTCACATAGGAATGTGGTATGTTCTTTTTACTAGCGGTGTTTCTCATCAATGACAGGTGCAAGTTTTACATTCACTCTATCTGCTGCTGCTTTTCATTAAAAAACAGTAGTCTTTAATAAAGCACAAAAGGTCTAAAGCGTTTCTCTTTAACACCATGTCAGCTGTTTTGTTTGATATTTTTGGTAGAAAGTAGGCACATTTCTGAACTAAGGGATCACACACATGTTAAACATGCAGTGCAACAATGCTTTGAGAAAGCATGTGAGATAAGCTGTCTGCTTTGAGCAGCACAACTTTTAATTTTGCAAACTTTGTTGCATCAGAATGACATATAAGACAAAGCCAACTCTTTACAAATCAGAGTTTGACTTCTCAAAAAGCTACAGCTGTTCTCATCGAGTAACAGCCCAGAGGAATAGAAAATGATGAAGTCAAGCTAGACTTCAAGAGGAAACAGACCAGTCATCTGACTGATTAAAAAACCTGAATATTTGTTTTAAAAAGAAAATTCCAGCTTCGATTTATCTAAAATACTCGCACATACTCTTTTTAATCTGGACATCTATTAACACGCCCGTGCAGCATTGTTTTCTAATCATGTGCAAATATGTTTCAAATGTCCTGGCTGTACCGAGGCTCCAGAACACATTCATACTTTGTTTTTTGGGTTTTTTTTTCTCGTGTTGGTCGTTTGATTTTTTCCCTTCCCCATAAATCAACCCTCTCCTCTTTAAGAAAAAACAAAAAGGGAAAAAGGATAATATGCAAAACGGCAGTGGAGATTAAGCAGAAGCTCAACCTGTAAACGGAACATCCAGTTCTAGACAAACAGGTTGAAGCTCATTAGGAATTCAAAGCAAAACAAAAGAAGACTTTAACCTATTTTTTACCATAAAATAAAAATGAGCTCCCTCCGTCTGCAAAAATAAACCAATTTACAGAAAATAAATAATCCTTTACATAACTTATTATACATTTCAATGACGAGGAAAGGTGGAGTTGTTGTTGCAAGAGTGCGGTTGGGGGTGTGTCTTATTATAGGTTTCACTCGCCGACTTTGTCCATCCTATAGACTACAGTGGTGGAGCTGTCCTGGTTTGACTCAGTGGGAGAGACTTTTTTCCAAAGAGGGGCTTTCAGAGCTAGCTCTTGTTGGAGGCTCTCATAATCCATGGGTCCGAAGGTGTGTTGCTGCTTTAATCGACACGAATGAGAGGTTAGTGTCACTCCCTCTATGTGCTATGATGAGCAAGTGTGTGGTTCAAGCAGCTCAAACCACTCAGACTAGATTGATCCCTCATTAGTGTGCTAGGTGCAGTGACATACACTGAATTTACATAATAACATCCACACCACAAGCAGGAAAACTGGACTACTTACAAGCACCTTTAAAGGGATATTTTCTTACTTTCATTTGCTTTTCCAGCCAGAAGTTAGAATTTGCAGCTACTTTGATCTCCTTTTCTTTTTTAAGCAATGGTTTAACGACCTGTGCAAAGCTAAGTTTCAAACTGTTTATTAAACTAGATTTCATGTCGGACAATTTCAATGTGATAAATAGATTTTCCTTTAACTTTACCCTTAATCATAAAAAACCTTATCCCAACTTTTAAGGTTTAAAAAAAAAGATACAATTGTCACACAAATGGTATTATTTTTTAAATAAAATAATAAATGGTAAACTTTATTGGCAGCAACCTCTTAACATTAAAGAGTTTGTCGCTTCATTTTATCTGTGGTGGTCGTCAAAATAAATCCATATTATGAGAAAGACTAAGTGCAATTTTCTTCTTTGTTCTCCTTACTGGCTATTTTATGCACGAACACCATTTCCACAGATGTTTTCTTTATTCACTTTGCCAGCATGAGGGTTTCAATTTAGCAACAATGATACTGGCGGCTTGGTGTGCGTCCAGAGCGAGTCATAGACGAGTGTGGTGGAAAGAATCTGTGAGTAAAATAAAAAAATGATCCAGTGTCCAGTATAAATTAAACAGAAATCATGTAAATTGTGTTTTTTTTTTCAAACACAATGCAGCACTGTTTTAAAGGATCCATTTCTGCACTTTCATGATGTGTTTGTCATGTTAGAATGCATTGTAAGTTTATAAATGGTTTTCTGCTGTGTGTATCCATTGAGTAAAGAACAATACACCTAGAAATGAACCTTTGTGTGCAGTAGATGTCAATCTGCATTTTAAAATTGGGAACTTAAATGTTAGCCAGGAGATGTTTTTAGCTGTTTCTTTTTTTTTAATGAAAATAACTCAACACACAGTTTAAGCACTTTATGTAACATCTGAAACATGACATATCAGTGTATAACCTCTCAGCTGCATCATGTAGAGCAGTGGTAAAATGACTTTTTAAGCTGTTTTTTGGGGTATTTGTTTGAGAATATCCCTTTAAAGAGCAGAGCACAACCACAAAGCACACACAGGTATGATTTCTGTCTACAGGAATCGGCTATGATAATAGGGAAGGGTGTGTGTTGCTTTTAGTCTTTACATTTTTTTTGATGACTAACTGCAAGGTGTGTTGTATCCTTACCCTCTGGTCCCCTCCCTCTCTGCGAGGATCGTGCTTCTTGGCAAAGTGCCTCAGGTTGTCATAGTTGTGAAAGTTAAAAAGCTCGACCAGGTCCTGAAGTAACAAAAAGGCATGAGATTATTTTGTCTTAAAGAATAATAGTATTACACGGAAAAGATAATTTATTTTCCACATGGGAAAGAATCTAATCATTAACCACATATCACTCACTTATTAAATAAATTAAGTCAACACAAGTGCTTAACAATTTCCAGTTAATAATTCAACTTTTTCCTTGTTTTTACATAAGAAACAGGTTAATCAAGTAAAAATTCACATCCATGTACATCAATAGTTATGTGCTTCATCTTTTATTTTCATAAAAACATAACAGCTCTATAAAAACAGGCCTCCATGCTGCAGGATCTCCACGTACCGTGCAAAACTGGATTCCTCTCACTGAGTTGCCAAGCTTGTCGAGGGGTGGTGACCAGCACACGATGCCCATCACGTTGGGCACAACTAGCAAGATGCCCCCTGCCACTCCAGACTTTGCAGGCAGTCCGACCTAAGAGAGAGAAAATAGAAATAGAAGTGTCAGTCGATAGCTGGAAACCAAAGGTGGATGTCGAAAAGGCAACACTTAAAGGTATTTATACTGTTTGTAAAGAAAATCCTCTGGAAATGATTTCATATGAGCCAAGTAGGGGCCGGATTTTTTGTAATTATTAAATGTCACGGTCTTTATTGTTGATAGTTTTAGAACAACACAAGTCTTTTTATTGAGCTGTTCAAAGTATAAAAGTACTTTGCTTGGTCAAGTCACAAGCCAATCCTTCTTTTTGTGCGTGAAGTGTTTTCCCAGAGTAAATATGTTGTTTACTTACATGGAAAGCAAACTGTCCTGAGAAATCATACATGCCGCAGGAGTGCATGAGACTCAGGGTGTTCCTCACAGCCTCTGGGGTCAGCACGCGCTCGCCTGTGATGGGGCAGATGCCACCGTTGGCCAGGGTGGCTGCCATGACGCTGGCACTTTCGCAGGTCACTTCAATGGAGCACAGCTGGAAGGAAGTGCAAAATAACTATATTAGTGTACGTTTGGTACTGGAGGAGGAGCATCTTATCAAGTCATCATTCTCTCGTTGAGTGTTGAAAATGTGAAGTGGAAGTAGCTGTTGGACTCACTTGAAAATACAAGTCCAGCACAGACGTCATGTCTGTTCCCTCTGGGAAACACTGCAGAAAAACACCGATTTTAAAGCAAGAATAATACAGGAGAAAAAACAACATTTACATCTTCGACCCCATTTTTCTTGTGTTTCAATAATTGACTGTATATGAGAACTGGACCGAGTAACCCATCTTCTCTTGTGTTACAGGAAGTACCCGTCAGCTCCAAGAAGCCAAAATCTCATCGACTTCTATTGAGAAATTTTTCAAAATAAACATTCTTGTTACCTTTCTTAACATGTTTTTGCTAATCCCATTTCTTTCATTATAATTTTCTGTAGTTGCAGTCTTTCAAGTTATAAACTGGCCAGTCAGATGCCTTAGTAAAAGTATGCAGTGCTCCCACATCACACATTCCCAACGTATGTGGACTCAGTCCAGTCTCAGTCCAGGTCTCTTATATATTGTTTACAAGTAAACAGCATGAGGTCATGTGAAAAGGAAAGCACATCATTTGCTTGCTGTAGATTTTAAATATGCGCCATAATAAAAGTTATCTGGTTCCCAAGTGTGTCTTCAAGGTAGAAAACGATAAACTCAGATAAGCTTCAACAGCAGATAAATGACACTCATCATTTAGAAAATAAAAGCCAAGATGGTGAAGAGTAGAACACTAAAGTACACAAGGTACTCCCAGTGATTCCACAGCTGATAGAATAGCAGTAATTACTGTGAGTAATGTTTTTTTCAATGACAGTATCACTTTCTGACGCCGCTGTGAAGACATCCTTCCTTCACAATGTTCCTTCATGTCAGTGTGTTTTCTGGGAAATCATGTGTTGTGTCTCAACACCCCCTTGACACATTTCAAACAGGATGGGGTTTGAACTTTGGCTAAAGCCATTGCAACATATACATATATATTTGCACTTTTTGTTGTGTTCTGTCAAACCAGAACACTCTGATCTTTGGGCGAACTTCCTGGAATATTCACTCCCTGGATTCCATGCAAGGAGATTTTTTTTAATTGTTAAGATTGCAACATGGACTGGTTTAAGGCAGCAAAGATCTCTTTAATCTGTAACTGAAGAATTCAAAGAGCTCATGACTTTTTTGATAATACTAAAAAGACAAAAAAAAATATATGACAGAGTATTAAGGCTACCATAAAAATAAATACATTTACAACAATAAAGTTATAAAATTATGATAAAAAAGTGAAAAACCTAGAAGTATAAAGTTCTTAGAGAAAAAGAAAAAGTCATAATTTTACAAAAATAAATTCTTAAAATTAGGAGGAAAATGGTGAAAATTTTATAAGAATAAACTTATGAGTTACTAATGAGTAAAAGAGTCTTTATTTTACAAGAATAAAGATACAATTTTACAACTTATTACTTGAGTATTTACTAGATTTACGTCATACAGTAGATTTATGAGGCAAGTTATACAACTAACTATTTTTTTCAAGAAAGCACTGCTTTTCTTGGTAAAATTACAACTTTTTTATCTTACTTTTCCAACTTTATTCTAGCAAAATTACAACTTTTTACTCATTAACATATGACTTTATGCTTGTAAAATTATGACTATTTTCTCATGATTTCATGACGTTATTATCTTACATTTATTCATTTTTTTAATTCATTTAATTAAATTAACTTTATAGAGAAAAAGGGGACAGTGCAAATTAATAAACATTAAAAAAAATGTAAATATGTCAGATTACAGCCACAGGACTGTGTTATTGGCATGTTGGACAAATAAAATCAATCAACCAGTCTAAAAACAAATTCAGGTGAAAGACAGTATATAAAATAAATTTGAACAGATAAATCATTTTTTAAAGTCAGTCCCTGTTTTGTCATAAAATGTTAAAAATGACTAAATTTGAAGTTTTCTCTTATTATTATAGTTGAAGCCATATATGAAAAATGAAGAACTATTACTCTTGCTGTTTGTTAATGAAACTTTCTTTTAACCCTTGTGCTATCCTTAGCATGTTTTTTTAAGAATTTCTTGTCTTT
>NW_023417576.1:11097-12814 GCF_002922805.2 Oryzias melastigma | reverse complement strand
ACGTCCACACGGCGGAACTTTTCGGGCCCGTCCGTTCTACAATGTCAACGCTTCTTGAACCTTCATCTGTGCCCTCTTGGCTCGAGTTTGTTAACTTTTCTTCCGACGGAACATTCATTTTCTGCAACGCATGCAGATACTAGCTTGCATCCTAGCTTGTAAATTACGTTCACTCTAACTTGACGTGGCGCAGTTTATTCAATGATTGGTCGAGCCCTGTGATACTTAATTCTGATTGGACAAGAGGGCGGGTCTTCCGGGGGTTTCTCCCGTGTTCATTTAAAACAAAAGTTTATCGTAATAGACTCATTTCACTATCGAAAAAAAGTAATATCGCGATAACGATAATTATTGTTTTATCGCCCAGCCCTATATGTAGATAAATAGATCCATGTACGTCTTTGTTTTCCTTGTCTGAGCTAGAACCTGGATCAAAACTCTACGACTGGATAGCTACGACGTTATTCATTGTTTTTGTCGCACTGTAATGTTAGCTTGGGGTTGTGAGAGGCTGTAAGCTGGTGAGTGTAAACAAAGATTTCATGAGATATCAGCGTGGTTACAAAGGCAATTCAGAGGTGAATTTCTAGTTTCTGCTCTGCAGAAACTATGTCTCAGAAAATGCATTTTTAGATTTGTCTAAAAACAGCAGAATCCTAATGAAAACACATCCAAATATAGTTGGAATATGACTTTGAAATGCTTCACGGAGCTGAAACTTAAACTAAATTAAAATTTTTACAGTTTTTGTTATTAGTACAGTGTCTCACTTCATAGGAATGTCCTGAATGAAAACATTCTTTTAATAGCAGCATGTTTGGGTCAGCGGTAACATTCATGTTTTGGTCTAAAGCACCTAATGCCAAATAACTCTCTGTCAAAATGATGGACAAACATCATCAAATTAGTGATGTTTCTTCTTTGCTTACTTTTTAAACACTTACAATTTTTTTTTGAAAATTACTTTAATTATTTTTTTTAAGTTTTCTTTTTTTTTTAGTGTTTTGCTTTGTGGATTTTGATTTCTAAAACTTCATGTTGTTGTTTTTATTATTTGTTTTTAATTGTCATTGACATCTTTATAGGGTTTTGCGTTGATGAATGTGTTTATGTCATTTAACCTTAAGGGCCACCGTAGATAACCTTAAAACACCAATAGGTGTTAATCATAGGTGAATAGATGAAAAACTTTTTTTTTTTAGCTTGCCATAAATCTTGCACTGTTCACACGATCAGTGTGAATTAGCTGATTATGACGTGGAGAAAAGTGTGTTTTTTCTGCCTTACTTTGATAAACAAAATGTTACTGAGCTGGAGCGCTCATAGACATATACTGTACAGTCAATGAGAGCGCTGGAACACAAGCCACTTCTCTCCGTGGTAAATGGTGTATACTTGTATAGCGCTTTCTACCCTCATTTGAGGTCCCAAAGCGCTTCACAGTCACAGACCCATTAACCCATTCACACACATTCACACAGATATGAAGGCTCCGCTGTCGAATACTGGCGCCAACCTTCCATCAGAGGCAATTCGGGGTTCGAAGGACACTTTGACATATGGGCGGTGAACAAACCGGCAATCTTCCGACTAGGGGTCGACCGCCCTACCGCTGCCCCACGGCCATCATTCACTACATCACCTTCTTGGTTTGCCTGGGCTGGTCATGGAGAGTCCAGTTTGATCACATTCATCCTTCTCCTTAAACCAAAATACA
>NW_023417576.1:5956-8094 GCF_002922805.2 Oryzias melastigma | reverse complement strand
CTCGTCACTTACCACACTCGAATAGCATGTGCGTAATGTTGGGTCCACCTTTTGCGCAGCACTGAGTTTGGAGCGCGTGACTGGGAGCGCGATGTCAGCAGGACTCTCCTGGGCCGGCTCCGCAGGTTCTGAAGTTAGACAATTAACATTAGGAAGAGTACTGTTTTTATCCTGTTCCTCCTCCAAATGGGTTGACATAAAAAAACTATCACACAAGTCAATCTCCTGCTGTTTTCGGGCCTGCGCTCGTGTGATGGCGCAAGCTGGATGCAGCTTGTGCTCATGTGGCTCCAGTGTATTTGCTTTGTTCATTACCTCGAGATGAGGAATTACCTTCCCGCCAGCCACATCGTTTCCCAGTAGGACTGTAACTCCTTGTATAGGCAGTTCTGGGCAAACTGCCATGGGAAAAACGCCTGAAAGTAGTTCGGACCTCAGATGAACGTGGTGAACTGGGCGAGGAGAGTACTCCATGCCAATACCTCGAAGGATGCAGCTATAACCACTAAAGGAAGAATCAGAGAAGTTTAATGCATTTGCTAAAATCACAGTCTGGGACCCACCTGTGTCTCTTAGAATGCGCACAGCCTTTTCATCCGTACGGTCGCTGCTGAGCGAAACGTAACCATCAAATATAAACGGATCAAAGCAGGAGTCAGGATCCTTCGTGTGGTTTTCAGCAGGAGACTGCAGAACCAAACCGACACCTTTCGGGCTGGGCGGAGTCTGCGGTGCTGGAGCAGCCTTCTTCTGGAGAAAACAGTCGGCAATAACATGTCCCGTCTTATGACAATAAAAACACTCACGTGTTTCTTTGTGTGGTTTTGAACGAGCGGGCTGAGCTACAGCTGTCACTCCGGGGTGGTCATGATGCACGGGGAAAGATGCTTTATGAGTTAGCACATATTCATCGGCTAGCACAGCGGCAGAAACAATGGATGTGACTTTTTTTTCGTTCAAATAAACCACAAGTCGGTCCGGTAGACTTCGCTTAAATTCCTCAAGCAAAATCAACTCTCGGAGGGAAACAAAATCATCCACTTCAGATGCTGCGCACCATTTGTCAAATAACGTGGATTTTTCTCGGGCAAATTCAACATGTGTTTGTGACATATTTTTTCGCTGTTGTCGGAACCTCTGCCGGTAGGCTTCAGGCACCAGTTCGTATGCCCGTAAAACAGCCGCTTTAACTTTATCGTAATCCAAACTGTCAGCGAGAGGGAGCGATGCTACAACCTCCTGCGCTTTTCCGTACATTTTGCAATGTAACAACAATGGCCAAATCTCTCGGGGCCATTTCAAAGTGCCAGCGATGCGTTCAAATGAGGAGAAGTAAGAATCCACTTCCGACTCTCGGAATGTGGGAACTACTGAAATGAATTTACTTACGTCAATCGCGCCGGTGAGTAAAGTGGGGGAAGAGGCAGTGACGTCATCGGGGAATCCCGAAGGACTGCGCTGAGCCGTGTGGGCGTCAGCACCTGGGGATACCGGAAGACGGGCTTGGGCTTCCAACTCCAGCTGTCTGNTGTCGGAACCTCTGCCGGTAGGCTTCAGGCACCAGTTCGTATGCCTGTAAAACAGCCGCTTTAACTTTATCGTAATCCAAACTGTCAGCGAGAGGGAGCGATGCTACAACCTCCTGCGCTTTGCCCTACATTTTGCAATGTAACAACAATGGCCAAATCTCTCGGGGCCACTTCAAAGTGCCAGCGATACGTTCAAAGGAGGAGAAATAGGAATCCACTTCCGACTCTCGGAATGTGGGAACAACTGAAATGAATTTACTTACGTCAATCGGGCCGGTGAGTAAAGTGAGGGGAGAGGCAGTGACGTCAGCCGGGGAATCCCGAAGGACTGGACTGAGCCGGGTGGGCGTCAGCAGCTGGGGATACCGAAAGACGGGCTTGGGCTTCCAACTCCAGCTGTCTGATCCGCACCGCCTGCTCGGCTTGGATTTCAAGACGTTTTATCTCGAGATGAATCTGCCGTTCCTGAGCTCTTTCTTGAGCCTCTATCTGCATTCGGGCAAGACGCACTTTCAGCCGAGCCTCATCCCGCGACCCATCGCTGCCGGGTGAGAACAGCTCATAGTAGGGGTGTTGCGGATCACGGATTATCCGTGGTCCGTACGGATC
>NW_023417576.1:1530-3413 GCF_002922805.2 Oryzias melastigma | reverse complement strand
TATTTGTGAATAAAAGAATTGTAAATTCAAATGTTCATCTCAGCTTGCTCTGAGCTGAGTTTCTGGTCCTCCTTTGGTCCAAGGGGTGTAAAGTCATAAACCTTACATTCCAAAAATAGGTCTGCAATCGATCCTTCAGGGAGTGGGACAGAAAGGATTATTTGAAGACCTTTTAGGATAAATCTTTTTCCGTAAATCCTTCATAGGAGTTGTCCAGCGTTTTCCTTATCAAGAAATAGGGCTTGGGAGGTCACAGACCTTTTGGCTCAAGGCCTCTTAGCATCCGAAGAGAGGCCAGATTCTCAAATGTCTCGATAAAATCTTCACAGAGGTAATTTATGGCCTTGGTAGGTCTGAGTCTTGGAATGTATTCCTGATTATAGTGGACTTGCAGTTTTTCTTTAATTTCTCATCCTTTGAGAAGTGAAACACTTCAGAAGGCATCGTAGCATGCTACATTTGCTTCAGCTCAAAAACCTTCGCTTCACCTCAAAAGCTGTCACTTCAGCTCCAAAGCTTTTGAATCAGCTCCACAGCCTACGCTTCAGCTCAAAAACCTTCGCTTCACCTCAAAAGCCTTCGCTTCAACTCAAAAGCTGTCACTTCAGCTCCAAAGTTTTTGAATCAGCTCCACAGCCTACGCTTTAGCTCAAAAGCCTACACTTCAGCTTCAAAGCCTAAGCTTCAGCTTCAAAGCTGAAGCTTCAGCTCCAATGCCTTCACTTCAGCTCAAACGTTTATGCTTGAGCCTCAAAGCCTTTGCTTAAACTCAAAAGCTTATGCTTCAGCTCAAATTTCTTCACTTCAGCACAAAAGCCTTTGCTTCAGCCCAAAAGCCTATGCTTCAGCTCAAAAGCTTATGCTTAAGCCAAAAAGCCTTTGCTTCACCTAAAAATCCTTTGTTTCAACTCAAAAGATGTCCCTTCAGCTGTGAAGCTTTCGCTTCAGCTGAAAAGCTTAAGCTTCTGCTGAAAAGCCTATGCTTTAGCTCCACAGCCTACGCTTCAGCTTAAAAGCCTAAGCTTCAGCTCAAAAGTTTATGCTTGAGCTCCAAAGCCTACTCTATAGCTCAAAATGTTATGCTACGAGCATATAGTCTGGCTCCACACTGTCACTCTCTGCGAAGTTTTGTTTGTGCCACCCTCCCTGCATCTCCGAGTGTTTACTCCTGGACCTGACCTTCTGCCTCCGACCCTGCCACTCTGCTTCCCTGCCGCCTGCCCCTGACCCTCGCCTGGACTCTGACTCCCCTTCTCGCTCGTCTTGGATGATCCCATGCCCGTGTATGACCTCTGCCTGTCTGACTCTGCTTAGTCTGTGGACTGTTAGCTCTGTCAATAAACCTGCTGCATGTGGAACCAGCTGTCTGCCTGTTTGTGACAATATTATATATATATTTACATATTTTATATATTTTACGTTGGATGCCCTTCCTGACACAACCCTCTGTATTTATCCGGGCTTGGGACCGGCACAATGAGACCCTGGCTTGGGCCCCCTCGTGGCTACATTAAAAATATACTACAGGAGTAACATTTTTTTTTTAATTCTAAAGTCCTGCAATTGTCTAAACCCATAACATTTAAAAACACAGTTGTATGGAAAGCTCATGCAACAAGTTTTGGTACTAAGCAGAACTCTATGTTTTTTTTTGTTGTTGTTTTGTGTTTTTGTCTGCCACTATGTAAATCTTAAATGAGTAGTAATTTCTTTTTTCCTACCATAGACAACCCTCTTGATCAAACACTTTTTTTATTTAAAAGTCCTACACTTATCTAAACCCAAAACATCTAAAAACACAGTTGAAGTGAAAGTTCATGCAAAAAAATTTTGGTACTGAGCAGAACTTATCTGTAAATCTGTAAAATATTAGGTGTGTGGAC
>NW_023417576.1:0-527 GCF_002922805.2 Oryzias melastigma | reverse complement strand
CAAAGATGTGGACGAATATTTCATATGATACAGGATCTGCTAAATTTAGACCCTTCAGTAGGAAATATTCTGGTTGACAAGTCTTGTGATTCAGTTCTTTTATTGTTGTTTTACACAGTTTGTCAACGTTTACAGTTTTGATTATAAAGTTATAACTTTTACAGAGATTCCACAGTTTGTCGTACAATATATTGTACAGGGTCCTGAAGTTCTCTTGAGAACAGTCAGTGTGGGCTTTGAAAAACAATTTGGGAATTATTTTTGTCAGAAACTCCTTGATCAGTAAATGACAATTCTCCCTGTTCTTCGTTTCTTCATTTTTATTTTTTTTGGTCACTTTTTTCAGAGTGACCTTTTCCTGTGGGGCTCTGTACGAAGAATTTTTCAGCCATGGAGGGATGTCTGGGTTTCGAGGTATTTTGCTTTCAACCCGTTTAAAAAAACCTGGCTGCTTCACCATATACTTCCTAAAATGCCAGGCTACATTATCTCCAAGCAGAGAATCTTTCTTTTGCAAATAAGTCACA
>NW_023417575.1:29513-30100 GCF_002922805.2 Oryzias melastigma | reverse complement strand
ATTTGAGTACGGACAAAAAAAAAAGATGTATTTTGACCTTAGATACAAATTAACACCAGAAGCTTTTCTCCTTTTTCATTTTGGGATACAATTGAAGTGGTCAAACCCATTTTTTGTGCAGGGAAATTTCCGAAGAACATTTCTGGTTTATCATGATTTGTTGATGCATTTCACAGCGAGGCACAGATTTTTGTGGTTTGCAGACTAGCAAATATATGCATAAAAAGGAAGTAGCAAAAAGGCTGCAGTCAGATTTAAGAAACTTGCTTCCTTAAAAATAGTTTCACTTCCAGAGGCAGATTCCTTCCAGGGAAACCTGGTTCATCTGACAGTGTCACCAGGTTTCAACCTAATCCAAAAGCATATTAGCACTGTAATTTTTCATAAAATAAACAGGGTTATGATGTGATGCTCTGTATGGAGCAGTGAAGGTGTGTAAACATGGTTACTGCTGCACATGTAAACCCTCAAAGGGATTTTTCCAAGACCAGGTTTTACTCTCTAAACCAGATTACAGAGTAGAGCAGCGCCTATCTGCATCCTAGTCCAAGTTGGGTCCTTGTCCATGTTTGAACTTGTGACACTCC
>NW_023417575.1:25059-25616 GCF_002922805.2 Oryzias melastigma | reverse complement strand
TTTTTGCAACATAAAAAATTAACTTAATTATTCCTTCAACATAAAGCAAATTTTTCACTTATTCATCAGACTTTCTTGGACATTTATTTTAAATTGAAACCAAAACTCTACAGAGAATGCCGACTTTCTTCTCTCGTCTGAATGCTGGTTGACGAGTTTACCTTGTAGTCATTTAAATCTGAAAGGAAAAGTTCAAATGTCAACATAGATTGTTAACTTCTGCCTTTTGTTGAAGCACTTACAGAATATCAAGACGAATGCTCCAACTATCAACAAGCAGACAATGACGAGCCCTCCGATTCTTAAAGCCTCGTAGTCTGTTTGATAAAAACCAAAGACGATGACACAAATCAAATAAACAAAAAAGACATATTTTTTTACAGCATTTACACTAAGGATTCCAATCTGTAAAAAGCCTGAATGAAAGGTTTAAAAAAATTTTTTTAATACACAAAAGCTTAAAAATATGAAATTCAGTATTACATCCAAAACATGGGAGATCGTACTTACTGTAAACAAATGCATCTGTGGACAAGGACAGGTTTTATATGAAGAAA
>NW_023417575.1:19462-22600 GCF_002922805.2 Oryzias melastigma | reverse complement strand
GGCAAGGGAAATGGGGGGTGGGGTTGCTCTGTATCAAATGTTCCCCCTACCACTCAGAGGTGAATTTCTATTGAGCTCCTGCAGCTCTGCAGAAATGATGTCCTAGAAAACGACACAAGTTTTTTAACATTTTAGCTAAAAACAGCATCATTTTAATTAAAACACCACTGGAAACGCTTTGAAAATAGATCTAAAGAGGATTGGAGTTTAAGAGACTCCAAGATTTGAACAGTTGACAGGGAAACACACAACACATGGCTTTTTAATAAAAAATCAAAACAGACTGAGGCAGGAAATAAGAAAGCAGTAGTGACTAGAAGTGGAGGGAAAAATGTTGCAAAATTCATTTGGCGATACTTATATCAATTTAAAATGCTGACAGGATGATATTTTTTTTTTATTATTTATGAGGGTCCTTCAGCGTCTTAGATTTGTTTTCCACTTAAACCCCCGACCACTAGTTGGCAGCACAGCACACTGAATCTCTTTGAGCAGCTCTACACTGCATAAAAAAACAAGATCTTGCGAGAACCAGAAATACCTTGTGGTTTTGTTGTTATGAGACATGTACCTAACCAAAACTCTGTGCCACGTTGCTGCCGGTATCAAGTAAAAGCACGGATTGCATTGTTCCACAGCCAGTTCAGTTTAAAAAAAATTGTTCTGGAACAGTCTTAGGGTATGTCACAATATGTATCATATCATGAGGGATGTTTGCGATATATACTGTATTGCCAGACTCCTACTAATAGACACCCCTAGTAGTGACACACAGCTAGGATCCACGTTAAGGTGGACCTTGGATGACTCACTCTGCAGTTACACCTTCAAACCACTAGGGGGCAGTGACCGTCCTGTTTTTGTAGCTGCATCTGGTGTAGCATGCTGTTCCAAACCTCGGTTTGTTACCTAGAGTGACTGAAAGATCTCACCATTCTTCTAAAGTCAAAACCGCCGCTGACCATCAGGGCTTGAGATGTAGCTGACCAGTGAGAGAATAGAAACAGACTCTAAGGTGGGAGGAGCCTGGATGTGACATCATCATAATACAGGATTGATTTCTAGACGATAAGGCGAGGCTTAAGTGTTTCTAGACCAAATGCTCACCTTCCATTCCCGATTTGAAACCAGGCGAGGAGAAAAACAACCTCTTTGGTTTCTTAAAAGAACAGCAATAATCTGTTTGACAGCTGTGTGCGATGGGAGAGGTTAATCCACTTCATTAGAGCTCAAATTAATGCAGATTTGTTAGGAAGTGTTCTTGATTAGTAGGTGGGTTGACTCAACAAAAATCTCACTATTTTCTCACGTCTGATTGGACAATTTTGGAATGTTGTTGATGTGGATGGAGCTAATTCTGGCCAATGGGCTTCATTTTCTCCTATCAGAGATTATCTGTCTAGTGTAAATATGTCTATGGTCTAGCCCAGGGATGTCAAATTCAATCGCACAGGAGGGCCAAAATCTAAAACATACCTTATGTCACAAACGGCAGCTGAGGCGTTCGGATCCACGTGCAATAGTTTATTGGGAGAAGAAACAGGGTAAAGGGTGGTACTGGGTGCTGAGGGATCAGACAGGAGTGAGGACACACAGTGAGGAGTGGGACGAGGGCAGGTTAAATAATAAGGGACTGATGGGATAACTGAAAACAGGTGAGAGAAGTTCCAAGGTGAATGCTGGGGTGAAGTGAGGGGAGAGCTCCCTCTGGTGGCAGGAGGAGGGGGGCTCCAGGCCATCCTGACAGAGCCCCCCCCCTACGAGCGGCTCCGGAAGCGAGGTGGGACAGGCGCGGCGGAGGGCCGCAGGGCCGGACGAGGCAGGCGCAGCCGATCCGGGGAACGGCCAGGAGGGCGACGAGACAGGGGCACCCGATCCGAAGGACGGCCAGGGGACCGCCGGGACTGGCGCAGCCGACCCGGTGAACGGCCAGGGAGCCGGCGAGGCGGAGGCAGCTGATCCGGAGGGCGGTCGGGGAACCGACGGAGCAGAGGCATCCGATCCGGAGGGTGGTCAGGGAGCCGACGGGGCGGAGGTAGCCGATCCGGAGGGTGGTCAGGGAGCCGACGGGGCGGAGGCAGTTGATCCGGAGGGCAACGGAGCAGAGGCACCCGATCCGGAGGGCGGTCAGGGAGCCGACNAGAGAACGATCAGGAGACCGACGAGGCAGGAGCAGCCGATCCGGAGGACGGCCAGGAGGCCGTCGGGGCAGGAGCAGCCGATCCGGAGGACGGCCAGGAGGCCGACGAGGCAGGAGCAGCCGATCCGGAGAACGGCTAGGAGGTCGACGAGGCAGGAGCAACCAATCCGGAGAACGGCCAGGAGGCCGACGGGGCAGGAGCAGCCGATCCGGAGGACGGCCAGGGGACCGACGGGACTGGCGCAGCCGACCCGGAGACCGGCCAGGGAGCCGGCGAGGCGGAGGCAGCCGATCCGGAGGGTGGTCAGGGAGCCGACGGGGCGGAGGCAGCCGATCCGGAGGGCGGTCAGGGAGCCGACGGGGCAGATGCAGCCGATCCGGATGACGTCCAGGGAGCCGACGGGGCGGAGGCAGCCGATCCGGAGGACGGCCAGGGAGCCGACGGGACGGAGGCAGCTGATCCGGAGGGCGATCAGGGAGCCGACGGGGCGGAGGCAGCCGATCCGGAGGGCGGTCAGGGAGCCGACGGGGCAGATGCAGCCGATCCGGATGACGTTCAGGGAGCCGACGGGGCAGATGCAGCCGATCCGGACGACATCCAGGGAGCCGACGGGGCGGAGGCAGCCGATCCGGAGGACGGCCAGAGAGCCGACGGGACGGAGGCAGCTGATCCGGAGGGCGATCAGGGAGCCGACGGGGCGGAGGCAGCCGATCCGGAGCACGGCCAGGGAGCCGATGGGACGGGCACCGTCGATCCGGAGGAAGACCTGGGAGCCAATGGGGCAGGTGCAGTCGAGCCGGAGGACGGTCAGGAAGTCGACGTGAGTCACTCGACGAGAGTCCAAAGGCGGCCGGCGAGGACACGGGAGCGGCCGGCGAGGATACGGGAGCGGCCGGCGAGAGTCCAGAGGCGGCCGGCGCAGGGTCAGCGGCGGCCGGCGAGAACACGAACATAACCGGCGAGAGCTCCGAGGCGACCGGCGGGCGCTCGAAGGCGG
>NW_023417575.1:5054-12969 GCF_002922805.2 Oryzias melastigma | reverse complement strand
GTACTGAAGGTGGGCATGTCATTTGTAAAAAACTTTATTCTGATTGATTTTATGTGATCCTAATTTCTGTCTTTATCTTCTTGCAAAAACTGAAAGATAAATTGTGATTTATCCTAAGTTTTTTTTGTCCTGTTTTATGAACTGGAAGCACAATTTATGTATAAATAAACGAAACAAAGCTTAAAGTCAATAAAACAATGAATTTATATTCTAAGAAAGTTTTTAAATAGAATTATGGAAATGAATAAACTATTATAATGATATTCTAATTGTTTGGAAGGGGTCTGTATCTCTATACTTGTTTCTTCTTCAGTGGAAGCTGTTTCAGAAGTTGTCCTCATCAGGCCAAGTGATTTGTTAACCAACAAAACCAAAGCCAACCAAAAATCTGACTGTCACCTAATCAAACAAAATTGCATATTTGCACAGTCATAAGACGTCACTGCTACAAAGAAAATGTGACTCCAGCTTTTTACAGTGAAAGTGTTTTATTGTCACAGTTCAACAATCCTCCTCCACTGTCGACCACCAGAGGGAGCCATCGTCTGAGTTTTGACATTCTCCTAACATCTTCCTCACTCTCCCATCAGTCTTTGCTCTCTGCTCCCAAGTTCACCAGCTGGTACACATCAGACAATCATCTCAAAGAGTATTTAGTCTGGCACCAAGCAGAACCCAGTGTGAAGTCTTGTTTTTGGATTGCATACAGTCTGAGTGTTATTTCTTGTCTGTTTCTCCGTGTTCTGACCCTTGTCTGTTACCTCGTCTGCCAGCCTCGCTCCATGTGTTTGACTCTTGCCTGGATTATGACTCAGCTCTGCCTTGCCCTTGTTTTTTACTCACGCCATTAAACCTGTGCATATGGATCCACATATCTCAGCGCCTTCGTTACATGTATAGCTTTGAGAGAGTCACACTGTATTACAGATAAATAGCAGTTGGTTCTAAATATTAAATATTTGTGTTACACCACCACATATAAAACAATAATTATCTAATGTCTTTAAACACATACAAGACCCACTCATGCTCAAAAGGGTTTTTTAGAGACTCCTGGCCATTTAACGTTTTAACAATAGAGCTGTCACCAGCAACATGTAAATAACACACATTTTTGTGAACTACTGTAATTCTTCAACTGTTTAATACAATTAATTCCAATGGATTTTAGCACAAAGAAAAGTGGCTTTGCATATCCATCTGTATTCGCTCAGGTGGTACTGGATTGTGGGAGAGACATCTAAGGAAAGACGCCCAGACTTCACTCTCAAGTGGCAACTGTTTTGAGAAGTGTGAAGTGTTGCATATCTGAGCTGACATAAAAATAATCAGTAAATTCGTGTTGATTGTATAAACGGTGGAAGAGTTACAGTATGTCAAAGAAGATTTTGCCAACAAAATATTCTCAGTAGTTTATTTTGTCTAGAAAAAAAATAATTGGAAACAGTCATAATTTAAATGAAAGTTAGTGGCAGTATGTGCAAAAGCAAAGTGTTGCAAAAAATTGAAATTTTGCTGACATGCACAATGTAAAAAGAGCAACTAATTTGAAACTCAACCAGAAATGTTACGTCCTTCCAGTAAACTGGCAGAGCCAATCCTTATTTTTTAAGAAGCGAAACTTGTTAAATAAAAGATACTTGTTAAAGAACAACAGAAGTATGTGAGGTATTTATTGTGGGGTGTTACACAGGAATTCCAATTTCACGGGTATTCCCTAGCTGCTGCACCCTGAATTTGATGCAAAACAGAAGGTACCTTTCATTGCAGTACCACCAATGACCACTCAAGGCAGGTTGCAAAAGTGAGCAACTCTATATGAAGGGTAAAAGAAAAAAAAACACAACTTTACGGCTAGAATAAGCCTTTGTCTATTCTGTTTTTTGAAGCTTAAGGGATATTTATTGATTTATTTGGGTCCTTAGGCAAGACCCTTGACTTCTTCTTTTCCTTTCGGCTTTTCCCTTCAGGGGTCGCCACAGTGAATCAGTTTCCTCCATCTAAGCCTGTCTTCAGCATCCTCCACTCTAACACCAGCCACCTCCATGTCTTCATTCACTGCATCCATAAACCTCCTCTTTGGTCTTCCTCTAGACCTCTTTCCTGCAGCTCTAGACTCAGCATCCTTCTACCAATATATTCACTGTCTCTCCTCTGAACATGTCCAAACCATCTCAGTCTGGCCTCTCTGACTTTATCTCCAAAACCTCTAACATGTGCTGTCCCTCTGATGTATTCATTCCTGATCCTATTCAACCTGGTAACTCCCAAAGGATGGCAAGAAGGCAAGACCCTTGACACTGCTGCCTAACTCGGTCCCTGTGCCCCTCAAGTACAGGGTTGCGTCAGGAAGGGCATCCGGCGTAAAATAACTGCCAAATCACTGATGCGAAAGAGTGGGTGCTGTTACGCTGTGGCGACCCTGAAAGGGATAAGCCGAAAGGTGAAGAAGAAGATTTATTACGTAATAAAAGCTCTATTGTTTTAAAAAAGAGCACAGGTGTGACTCGCAGTTCACCTCAAGGGATGTCTCGAAACTTTAACATATGTTGCAAAGTATCCATTAGGCTAAGTTACACACTTACGACAACCAGTCTTACAATCCCCTTACGCCAAACTTTAGTCATTAGTGAGGTGCGAGTACTGGCTCCTTACTCACCACTTGCAAATGCTGCACATGTGGGATGTTATATGTAAATGCCCGCTGGATGCCCACAAAAATTACGCTCTGATTTTCTGATCTCATTAATTCACGTTGATTGTGTGAACGGTCAACAGTCAAACAGTAGCGGCATCTTTGATGTCAGAGGTTGATACAAACTTGTTTTAGAACTGCCTTTGTGGCATCCCCAATGTAAATTTCACTTTAACTCCCAAAACCTATATTTTGTATATAAAATGACTGATAACACTCCTGCTTTGAGTAACATTCAGTTAGTGACATGATGAAAGTATGTTGTTGTTGAGTCAAATAATGGGACCCAAAGTTGTGCTGTTGCACTTTTTAAGCAGTACAGCATTAAGACATTTTAAATTGTATAAATGTTGACGGGAAAAAAAAAAAACGTTCTTAAAGAGTTTTACTCTTCTATTGCACTACAATGACCTGTTTGGACTAAATGTTGTTCACCTTTTGGCTTACCCTAGCAAGGGTCGGCACAGCGAAAAGTGGTTTGGCCAAGAGTTTTCTGCCGGATGCCCTGTATTTTCAAGGCACAGGAAGACCCAGAGAATAGTTAGGCGGCATGAAAAAAGCATAGCTTGGAAACTAAATCAGAGCTGTCACATCCTTCCTGTAAACTGGCTAAGCCAACCCTTTTGTTTTTGTGGAATCAAAACCAAACGAATAAATCATGTACACTGTCGTCAAACAACACCAGACGTATGCAAAGAATTTAGTTCAAGATTTTACCGGTATTTCCAAGCTGCCGCGCCCTGAATTTGATGCAAGCTAGAAAGTACCTATAAATTCAGAGGAAGTAAACAGTGTCTTGCGCATAAGGACTTTTGCTGCTTGCGAGAGGTTTAAATACAAGCACAGGGGCAGAAAAGGCTCGCGCTGGTCAGAATTTTCCACGCGGAATATGTGATGCATGCGTAGAGATGTCTTATTTCTGCGTGGACTTTTGGCACAGAATAAACGCCATACTTTATGCCACACTGTAATCATTGGTGAGGTATGTGTGCTGAATCTCTCCTAACCATGCACAAATACTTCAAGCATTTGATACATAAGTGCCCGTAGGACGCCTGCAAGATGTCTGCACAAAATACTTTCTGATTCCCTGATTTTCTTATCTCTAAAGCCTTGTTTCCACTGAGCAGTCCGGCATGGTATGGTTCAGTTTGATCTGATATCTTGAGCGTTTAAATTGTTAAATATACCCATTCAATAGTTCTGACCTGTACCTCTTGAGATCCCCCATCCGTTGTAGGTCCGTAGAAAAAATAGAACGGGACAGTTGCCCCCCATTTGATTAGCAGAAAGTAATGATGACATTAAAAAGCAGCAAAATAGCACTAAGCTAGTGTCTCCATTGTCTCTTTACGGCAGTATTCTTGTAAGACGCTTTTTAAACAACATTAAATTCCTGTTATACACAAAAAAAAGGAAATCAAGAAAAAAACAAGCTGCAAGGATGACTTCCATTGTTGTTGCTTTTCTAGTCGTCACACTACAACGACCCAATGACACGCTAGTGGTCGACACCACGCATGTGCCGGGAAAACAAACCGCTCAGAGGGACCGAGGCATAACTGAGTGGAAACGCTCACCAGAATTAACTGGTCTGTCACGTACTACTACCCCCATACTAGACTTCTCAGCACAAATGAGGCTTAACAGTCAGTCTTCAAGCACAGAGCATGCAACGAGTATGCAAAGGGCTCCTTGCACAGTCTCCAGGTTTAGGGGAAGGGATTGATAAAAAGCAAAAACCCAAACAAACCTGAGTCCCACCTATTTCACCCTTACTTTGCTACCCATAGCATAACCAAAAAAAATTGTCCATGAACGTTTTTGCTCTACTGACTCCACAGTCCTAAATTTCCACATGGGCCACCTGCGTACCCCATGTCCATTTATGGCCTAAAGACAACAACCCTTATGAATATAAGTGACAGAGACCTTAATGGTAAAATTACCTAAACTGTAGGACAAGAACTGGTTCTGAACTCCAACAGTTTTATGACAACACATAAGTCACGGTAAGAGGAAGAGGTGAAGAAGTAATCCTGACGTTGTTCCATATTCAAAGATTGAACATGACAAATCCCAGAGGTATTTCCTTGGTGTCTCCATGGAAAAAGAAGAAGAAAAAGAAGGCTATATGCAAGGGACTTTTGTGTTCTATTGTGTTCACCCCTAGTTGTCGAAAGGATCATAACACCGATCTCCTCTCTCTTGCCCATTTGAGCAGTCTGTGGTCATGAGCTTCGGTGTAAAACTGAAACTTGACCTCCAAGTAAATGCGGTGACCAGGTCCTGCTTTTTTCAAAGGCGACGTTTGGCTAGAATGAACTCTTTTATTTAAAAAAAGAACCTTGATATGGTCACCCATGCCTTTGTGCTGTCCAGACAAAAGTATTGCAGCTCCGGCTGCAGCAGCAAGATTTACTTGTTTGACCACCTAAGCCCAATCCCAATCTTCTCTGAACTGGCTCCCAGTGCAGTACTTGATTTTGATCAAAATTCTTGTTTTTACTTTTAAGTCACTGGCAGATACGGTACCTCCTTATCTTTCCAGTCTGGTTTTAAATTACTCCCTCCCTAAGTTCTAACGCTCTCCAGACCAGTATGCTACTGGTCCCCAGAACCAAACTTAAGTTCCGGGGGATCGGGCTTTTGCTGTGTTGGTTCCTAAACTATGGAATCAGTTGCCACCAGCTATTAGAGAGATTATGCTTTTGGAGTGTTTTAAAAAAAGAATTGTTCCTCCATTACAGTCTTTAAGCATCAACCTAACCTTTTTATTCTATTTTAAGTTAGCTTTATCTCTGTTTTAAAATTACTTTACTTGGTTTTATGCTTTTTAACCTTTTTATGTTTTGCTCTTGCACAATATTCTGTTTGTTTTCCCTGTGTAAAGCACTTTGGTCCTCCTTGACTGGTGGTGGAAGGTGCTTTATCAATCAAATGAAATGAAATCCAATGAAGGCATTGGACAGACATAACTTTTCTCTGACAACAACAAACTTCCCTACACTATAAACAATAAAAAGTATTGCTTTTTTATAAGAGTGGCTGGTCCCAACATCTAAGCAAACAGCCAGAAACTGAGAGCCTCTTGTATTTTGACAAATTTTATTGATGGAACATGACAAAAGGAGTGTCATACATTTGTATAGAGACTAAACATGAACCATCACTTTTACCAGTGAACATGCTGAACCAACCCTTCTGTTTTTCTGGAAGCGAAAGCAAATGGATCAGTTATGTGGACTGTTGTCAAACAACACCAAACATATGCAAAGAATTCATGTAGTGCTTTTAGAGAGGAATTCACAATTGCTTGGGTGTTTCCGTCCAGAAAGTACCTATAATTGCAAACAGCACTCAAGATGGGTTGCAGAAGTGAACAATTGTTTCTTGGCACCCCATGTAAAAAACAAATAAATACAGATAAAATAGACATCTGTAAAACCTGGTAGCTGGGATAGGCTCCAGCAACCCTGTTGTAAATTGATGTTTAGGATATTCAGGTTGCAGGGTTTTAGTTGTCATAGTCATAATTAACTACCCACTACTGGGAATTATTTTTTTTTAATTAAAAAATTTGTCATGGGGGACTAAATGTGTTTAGCATTCTCCTTTGATCTATGACAAAAGATCAAGCAGGATCAGATGTTTTCTTACAAGCCAAACGATAATATTTTTTTCTTTGGAAATGAAAGTAAAAAGTCAGCTTCATCTCTTATGAGAACCACCAATGTGTGTTGATTTAGAAGTATTTGTGGCCATAAATTCCCCAGTCGTCACTGTTTGGCAGAGTCTTTTCCCTCATCAGGTAGGTTTTTTTTAATGAAGAGTTCAGTTTGAGTTGCCTCCCTCCATAGCTCACAGTGTGTTGCATTTACTTCAGACATGCCAGAAGCTGCAATGGAAAGGAGGACTAGGCTGCTATTCCTGTTCCTTCTGCTGAGTTGGTTTTACACCAGTTGTGCTTTTGATGAGGTAAATGACTTTTGATTTGTTTTTTTTATACATATGTTTTTAACAATATGTACCTCAATTAGCATTTCTTCTTGACCCATTTTAGGCAAGAGCAGAACATTTAAAAGCTCAGAGGGAAGATCATGCAAACCTGGTGAGTTTTTATCTGAAAATCTTCAAATAACATCAATGCAGACAGAGACTAACGGCCCAACTATTGTTGGTTGTTCAGGTGAAGAGCTTGAAAACAGATTTTCTCATGTTGGCTAAATATTCTGGCAAGGAGAGGGTGGTAAGTGTGAACATTTTAGTGTGATCATGTGACTCAATTCAGGACGTAACTTGTTCTTTACAAAAATCTTGGTTTTAAAGGAAAAAGAACTGCACACGAACCGTGTTCTGTCATTTCTACTGGGGAAGGCAGGCACCATAAGACTCGAGAAACCTGCGGTAAATGAGTTTTACATGAATCGTAGAAAAGAGAATGTGTTGTTTATAAAATGTCATCATTCCTGTGTTTTGTGTGAAGGATCAGATGATGTTCCAGGTTGGTCTTCAGTCACTAGTTAAGGGAGAAGAATGGCTGAAGGTGAGACACTTATTTCATTGTCTGAAGGTTAAAAAAAAAAGTCTCTCAAAATATGAAAACATACTAACATGGTGTTCTTCTTTCAGCAAACTGAAATGCAAAATTTTTTGGTGGAAGCAAGAAAAATTTATGAGGAATCTGCGCAAACAATAAAGAAGTTAAAGAAAGAAATTACCCCGCTAGGACAATGGCCATCTCTAGATTATGACGTCATTGCTTACAATTTAATCGGTATTTTCAAGGAAAGAAACATGTACTCAGACCTGAAGATCAAGAGCTTCACTGCAGAAGCAGAAGAAATTGAAAGAATGCTGGATGCTTGTCACATTTCCGAGTTTGAACACGAGATTCACGAGGATTTGGAATATTACGCCTCTGAGTCTGAGGACGAACTTCACGAAGAACTCTAACATTTTTTGTTAGTTGAATGGATAACAAATAAATAATGTGTTCACTTTTTGGGTGATTTATTGCTTTATTTTCTAAAGAAACTAAATATCTATATAAAAAATTAAAGTTTACATTTGTTCTCTCTTAAGTCACTCGTTTTATTTGGAAACAATCACACTGTCTTATATTTTACAGATTTATGTGTACATCTATGTATATTTTATAAATTTTCTGAATAAATAATTTAAGTTCACAGGATTCTTGTTGTATTGTAATAAACTAAT